>NW_026644697.1:0-189040 GCF_030020395.1 Manis pentadactyla | reverse complement strand
AGACCAATATCGCTGAGGAAATTTCATGCAAAAATACTCAACAATCCACTTCTAGGAATTTACCCTAAGAATGCAGCAGCCCAGTTTGAAAAAGACAGATATCCTCCTATGTTTATCGCAGCACTGTTCACAACAGCCAAGAAATGGAAGCAACCTAAGTGTCCGCCATCAGTAGATGAATGGCTATAGAAGATGTGGTACATATACACAATGGAATATTATTCAGCCATAAGAAGAAAACAAATCCTACCATCTGCAACAACATGGATGGAGCTAGAGGGTATTATGCTCAGGGATAGAAGCCGGTCAGAGAGAGACAAGCACCAAATGATTTCACTCATCTGTGGAGTATAAGAACAAAGGAAAATATGAAGGAACAAAACAGCAGTGGAATCACAGAACCCGAGAATGGACTAACAGGTACCAAAGGGAAAGGGACTAGGGAGGATGGATGGGTAGGGAGGGGTAAGGGGGGCAAAGAAGAAGGGGGATATTAAGATTAGCATGTGTTGGGGGATGGGAGAAATGGGAAGGCTGTACAACACAGAGAAGACAAGTAGTGATTCTACAACATTTTCCTGTGGTGATGGACAGTGTCTGTAAAGGGGTTTATACAGGGCACCTGGTATAGGGGAGAGCCTAGTAAACATAATATTCGTCATGTAAGTGTAGACTAATGATAACAAACAAACAAACAAAAAAGCAGTTCCTGTGTGGTGACTTCCAATGAGTTCTACACAATGGTACAAAGGGCATATAAAAGTGTAGGCAAAGGGTCTGTTTGTGTTAATACAGAGGATCAAAGCCTAATTTGGCTACCCAGACAATGAACTAAGATACGATATGAAAAAGAACTTCCAACATCAGCACTCTCGGGAAGACTCATACCAGAAGATGATCATCAAAAAACCTCAACAAAGATCCAGGCGATGCTGCAGTTGTAGCTGCACTCATCCCACCAGTTCCTGGACTTGCCATGGGAATGAAGAAGGAGATATCTAAGCTGGCCTGTGCAAACAGTAAAACAACAAATTTGACTGGATCTATACTGTTGGAACTCAACCAAGAATTTGGAGAAGTGCAAATTGTAGCGCTACAAAATCTTACAACTACAGAATATGTACTGTTAAAAGAACCTATGGGATGTGAACAGTCCCCAGGAATGGGTTGTTTTAATTTGTCGGATTTCTCTCAGACTGTTCAAGTTCAGTTGGATAATATCCACCATATCATAGATAAGTTTTCACAAATGCCTAAGGTGCCTAACTGGTTTTCTTGGTTTCACTGCAGATGGCTGGTAATTATAGGTCTGCTTTGGTTATGTAACTGTACTCCTATTATGTTAATGAGTGTGTGCAATTTAATTAGTAGTTTAAAACCTATACATGCTGAAGTTACTCTACAAGAAGATATGTGAAAGAAATAATCAATCTTCCCACGATTTCTTCCGCCTGCTACTTCTATAGCTTTTCTTCTTCCTTCCTAATTACAACCCTTAAATAGAATTCGTGCCTCATATCGAATTTACCGAGTATCATAATTCCTCCAAGTGGTAAAGATACCTCAAAACAAATGCTGGGCATAGAAGAAACAGGGCATAAATATGCAAAAAAGTAAAAAGCTAACCTTTTCAAACAATAAGACTTCTCTCTCACTTACCAACTTTACATTTCCCTGTATGGCCCCGGAAGATGACTGGTTAGCCAGAGACGGGTAAGATTCCTCAAGGGAGGAACAACCTAAGACAGGCACAGTCACAGGGGTGCCATCAGGTGAGAAATTGGGGATCAACAGAGGTGAGGCTTAGAACCTCACCACCCCTGCTCTGAGAGAAATCTTCTGCATCCGTGGATGTTTTATTGCCCATGTCTAGCTTGGATCAACCCATAGTCTACAGGCACACACCTGATCATCTACATTTGCTCTCTTACAACACTAAACTATGTTGTCTACCTTTATCTTGCATCTTCCTACCACCTCAGCATTTTATTAAAAATAATAATAATAAAGAGAAAAATTTGGAATCCACATATAAATCAAGTAAAAAAATCAAACAAATATTCATATTTGGACTGATTGTTTATAGTTCATAATGCATGAGCAAAACTGAAAGTTTCTGTGATGACTGCCCTTGTACTGTTCACCGTGTACCTTATTCACAATGTAAGAATTTGTTCTCCATGTAAGAACTTGTTCAAAATGCTTCAGAAGATTGGAAAATTAGGCTTGGGGTGGATTAATGATGGTGCATTGAGCATTGACTCCCCTACATAGAATTTTATTGTTGTTATGAACCATTTGATCAATAAATATGAGAGATGCCCTCTAAAAAAAAAAAGTACAGACTTCCAATTGTACAATAAATAAGTAACCGGGATGTAATGTATAGCATAAGGAATATAGTCAAAATATTGTAACAACTTTGTACGGTGATAGCTGGTAGCTAGAATTATCATGTATATAAATGTTGAATCACTGTGTTGTACTCCTGAAACTAATGTAATACTGTGTGTCAACTACACTTCAATAAAAAATAATAATCTACAAAAAAAAAAAAAGTACAGCATTTCGTTAGGAATAAGAGCAAAGCATAGATTTCCTACCCTGCGGTGCTGAGCAATGGGGTCCGGGGCACTGACGAACTTAGAGGCACACATCGAGTGAGGAAAGGATGTAAAGAGCACCCTTGCCTAACCCAGAGGCTGGGGCGGCCTGGAGAAGCAGGCTGGAAGTCAGGCAGACAGAAAGAGAGACACTCCTCATGGATACCCAGTCGGGCTGTCGGGGTCTGATTCCAGACACGCGGACCTTTGAGAAGCCGCTGAAGTGCACCCTCAGCCTAGACTCTCGCAGGTGCCCACGGCCTTCCTCAGTCCCTGGCGTCCAAGGAGATGCCTCTGAAGGGGAATCCTGGCCTCCACTCAGGTGACTTTCTCGGCTCCCAAGGGAGATGGGGATCCACTGAGGGAGATGCAGGGGAACCTGTCACTCGAGACTTTGAGATCGGCAGCTGGGCTAGTCCCATTTAAGTAACTGACGAGTGCCCGATGTTGTGTGCCATAGACAGCTTCCTTCTAGAAGGACAGAAAAGAAAGAAAAAGCAGGCTCAGATGCCTATACTCACTTCCGAAGTTATCCCGGAGTAGCCCACAAAAATGATGCAGCTTCTCAGACCACGAGGGTTTGAAATTAGAAATAAATTATGCAAATAAAATGAAAAGGCCTACCACAGCATGGAGTCTTAAAAATATGCAAATAAATAATCAATGGATCAATGATCGAATAAAAACAGAGATCCAGTAATATATGGAGACAAATGACAGCAATAACTGAATAACGCAAAATCCGTAGGACACAGACAAGGCGGTGCTAAGAGGGAAGTATACTGCAATACAGGCCTCCCTCAGGAGAGAACCACAATCCCATATGCATAGTCTAAACTGAAAACTATCACAAGAAAAAGAAGAACAAATGGGGGCCCATAGTCTGCAAGAGGAGGAACACAATAAAGATTGAAGTAGAAATAAATAAAACCTAGAAGAATGAAACAAGACAAAGAATCGATGAACGCAGGAGCTGATTCCTGGAGAAAATAAATGAAATGGATAAACCCCTCGGCAGACTAGTCAAGAAAAAACAAGAGCCTGCACACATGAACAGAATCAGAAATGAGAAAGGAAAAACCACTACAGTAACCACAGAAATACAAAGAATTATGAAAGAATGCCATGAAAAATTATATGCCAATACACTGGATAACCTACAAGAAATGGAAAACTTTCTAGAAAAATGCAACCCTCCAAGGCTAACCCAGAAAAACAGAATATCTGAACACATCAATTACAAGGAGTAAAATTGAACTGGTAATCAAAAAACTACCTAAGAACAAAACACCAGAACCAGACGGCTGCACTGCTGACTTTAATCAAACATGTAGTGAATATATAATAGTCATCCTCCTTAAACTTTCCCAAAAAGTAGAAGAAGAAATACTTCCAAACTCATTCTATGAGGCCACCATCACCTTAATACTAAAACCAGGGAAAGACACCACAGAAAAAGAATATTACAGACCAATATCACTGAGAAGAATATATGAAAATATACTCAACAATCCACTTCTAGGAATTTACCCTAAGAATGCAGCAGCCCTCTTTGAAAAAGACAGATGCACCCCTATGTTTATCGTAGCACAATTTACAATAGCCAAGAAATGGAAGCAACCTAAGTGTCCATCAGTAGACAAATGGCTAAAGAAGATGTGGTACATATACACAATGGGATATTATTCAGCCATAAGAAGAAAACAATTCCTACCATTTGCAACAGCATGGATGGAGCTAGAGGGTATTATGCTCAGGGAAATAAGCCAGTCAGAGAGAGACAAGCACCAAATGATTTCACTCATTCATATGTGGAGTGTAAGAACAAAGAAAAACTGAAGGAACAAAAAAGCAGCAGAATCACAGAACCCAAGAATGGACAAACAGTTATCAAAGGAAAATGGACAGGAGAGGATGGGAGGGAAGGGAGGGATGAGGGGGAAAAAGAAAGGGGGCATTACCGTTAGCATGGATAATGTGGGGGGGGCATGGGAAGTGCTGTGCAACACAGAGAAGACAAGTAGTGATTCTACAACAACGGACTATGCTAATGAACAGTGATTGTAATGGGGTTTGTGGGGGGGACTTCGTGTAGGGGGGAGCCTAGTAAACATAATGTTCTTCACGTAATTGTAGATTAATGATAACAAAATAAAAATGAATAAAGGAAGGAAGGACGGAAGGAGGGAAGGAAGGAAGGAAGGAAGGAAGGCGGGATGGAGGGAGGGAGGGAGGGGGTAGGGGTTAATACCATTACCTTTGTGGTAAGATAGAGCTAAATTTAACATAGTGCTCTACTTACTGTTATAAGGCCACAGATTAACTGTTGAATAGCCTTAGTTTCCTCATTTCTAAAATAGGGAAGGATAACAGAGCCAACCTCATTGTATGTAATTTATCATGATTAGCACAATTCCCATTGCACAGCAAATACACAATAAGTATTAGCATCTATCTATTATACATTCTTCCTATCAAACATGAACTCATGAAGGTAAGTTTTTGATGGAGATTATAGGACCAACCTTAGATATGCTGGTGAAGACCAGACTCTATTCAGTACCCTGGAGATGTTACTTTTGCAAAGGGAATGTGCTAGAAAAATTGCTTTTCTTCTTTAGTTTTTCCAGTCAGCTCACACCATACACTTCTTGTTACTGAGAACCACCAGTAGGGAAGCTCACTGTAATTAAAAGATTGATCTTCTGGAAACAACGTTTAATAACAGGCACAAAAAAGTGTGTAATTCGGCATTTTCAAACACTGTCCTCAAGTTAATTTCACCGGAGCTGTTTGTGAACTATCTAGGAAGTCTAGAATCAGTATGTACATGCTGAAGTCAATGGACCAGAGAGAAGAGGAGACAAACTCCAACTGGCCACTTCATTGAGATCAGGGGAGCCTTGTGAAAAAAAAAGCAGGTGAACACACATTTTATATGCTCCAGATGCTAACAGATTTGCAAAGGTAATTTTTTGTATTTTGTGTGTTCTCTAAAGGAAAAATCTACCTTTATGCATATATGTATATGTATGTGTGTGTGTGTGTGTGTGTGTGTGTGTGTGTGAGTGTGTGTGTGCGTGTGTGTAGCAGGTATAGTGGGAAAAACAGTTTGTATATTGAAAAGACAAAAAAGGAAAGTGGTTCTGAGGAAAAAAAATACTCAACAAAATATTAGCACACCAAACTCAAAAATACATTAAAAAGATCATCCATCATGAACAAGTAGGTCTTATTCCAGGGAAGCAAGGATGGTACAGTATTAGAAAATCCATCAACATCATCCAACACATCAACAAAAAGGAGGAGAAAAACCACATGATCACGCCCATAGGTGCTGAAAAAACATTCGACAATATTCAACATCCATGCATGATGAAAACTCTCAACAAAATGGGTATACAGGCCAAGTACCTCCACATAATAAAGGCCGTGTATGACAAGCCCACAGCCAACATCATACTTAACAGCGAGATGCTGAAAGGTTTTCCTCTGAGATGGGGAACAAGACAGGGATACCCACTCTCTCCACTCTTATTCAACATAGTTCAACAAGATAATGGGTGAATGTAGTAACCACATTGTTTTTTCATGTAAAACCTTCATAAGCGTGTATATCAATAGTACCTTAATAAAAAAAAAAAAGAAAAGAAATAGCCTCCCTGAGGGCAGTGTGATCTAGATGTTATCCCTGGGGTTGGGGTCTTCCTGTGCGGGTGGGATGCCATCAGGGAGAGGACTGCCCCCACACTGCTCTTTCTTCCCAAAGCTCAGCTCTCATGCAGACCTCATGTGCCCCCCGAGCCACCCCGGCCCTCTAACTCTTACGCAGGGGTCCCTGACTTCTGCCAGGTTGCCCTCCATCCTCTGTTCTACCCCCATAAGGTGCTCAGGAATAGCGGGGCGCTCTAAGCCCCAGGCGGGCACACCTTGGCAGCACTGGGGAGGGCTGCTCAAACAGAACCTGGGCCTTTCTTCCTGACGCCTATAGGTGATGATCAGACACCAAAATCTATAAGCCCCAGGGTGTCTCCTCACGTCTGGAACACCAATGCATATGTAACCCAAGTAGATCCCAGGGCTGCAGGGCACCAGTCTAGCACTGTCCCATTTGATGAGACACAGCTGCCCCACACATTCCAGAAAATTCCTTTTCAGAAAACATTGAACTTGGTCTCTCAAAGCCCCTCCAAGAGGTGCACGTCTTCTGTTGGGGGCTTTCTCTGAGCCCAATTTCTCCACACTTCACACCTCAGAGTACCCCACAAAGCTCCCAGATCCCGAGTACTCCCCCATGGTGCCCTTCAGCTGTCCAGTTACTGGCTGAGTGGCATGACATCAATGACAAAAGGCTGGGAAAGATGAGCAGAGGCACTTGGTTCTGATTCTCCACATATGCTCCCCAAGGGCCCTCAGGATGTGTTCACCCTCCCAGGAGGGGAGGGATGGCTTGTTGGGGAGTTCCAGGATAAGCACAAACACCGCCGTGGGGGACTCCAGGATGGAGAGAGTCTCTAGGCCTTATGCTGCAGGTGGAGCCCCAGATTGGGGACTGGGGAAGTGGACCTGGGCCCTCCTGACAGCCTCAGGTGACCAGGTGACAGGAGGTAAAATCAGGACACGCAGGCCACCCTCCTTCCCCTGGCCCTGCATACAGCACCCTCAGAGCCATCTGCCTGCATGGTGGTCCCAGGGATGACCTCAGGCTCCCCAGCCACATAGGGAGGTAGGTTTGGGCAGGAGGAGGGCCAGCGGGCCCCAAGCAGGGCGGTGGCCCAGGTCAGACCTGTCATCCTGCACGGCCCACCCGCCTCAACCTGACACAGAAGAGCTTCTGGGCCCAGAAACAAAGCAGCAGCCCTGGGCCTGCTGGGTGGTCACTGGGCCAGTGGTCCATTCTGCCCCGGGTGTGTGCAGGTGCCCCGAGCATGCCAGGCTCTGGACTGCTGCTGGGATATCAGGCTAACACGGCTGCGTGGCCACCCTGACTGGGCTGCAGTGAACCTTCCCCACCTGGTGTGTGCTGGGGAGCTGGCAGGGCCCTCTGGCACCGGGTGCCCTGACCTGGGCCCAAGCACGGGGCTCTGGGGGCTCCCTGTCTTCTGACTCCTCAGAGAAGCTGATGCTGGTGTTCTTGTTCACCTAGTCAAAGAATGAACTTTGCAAACACTCAAGGTAAGAGAGCATGTGTGAGGCTTTTATTTAGAGATAAAGCAAAGGATAGAGCTCCTGGCTTGCCCCTGCCCAGAGGGGAGAAGATAGCCCCGGGGTGGTGCATTGTCTAGGGATTTATAGGCAGTTGAGAGACAAAGGGCCAGGGATGCAGACCTGTTAAATAGTCCCCAAATGCTTATCTTGGAAGAGACACGAAGTTTCTTATCAGTCTTCCAGATAATTTTGTAGAGTTAACACAGGAAATTTACTGCTTTGATTCTATCCCAGAATAGTAGCTTCTTGGTTTGGGAGCATATCAATCAAGACTGCCTGTCCTGCTCCCAAGGTGGGCTGAGTCATTGTCTGCTATGTTAAGAATCCTATTTTTTGACTTCTTGGGTTTTAAAATGCAATCTTATCTTTAAGATGGAATCTTTCCTGTTTTTACTATGCTGTTTGTGTCTGGGCTTGCTTGCCATTATTACTTGCCTAGGATGCAAATCGTTTGATTAGGGCTAGAGGAAGAAAAGCAGCATCTGGGTAAAGTTAAAGAAAATAAGCTGGGCCTTTTAGCAGGCTAAAGTAAATTTTACAATAGCTTCATTTAACTGACACAATGAAGACATGGGCTATGCTGCGGTCTTTTCTTATGTGGGGGATATTCAAACATTTCAGGCCACATTACTCCTGGCTTTTTAATTTTAATTAATCTCACAGAAGAATGTTTATGCCATTTTACAGAATTAATGTGACTCTGTGTGAATAAAATGAGTTCCTGTGGCCAGGATTCTCACCTGGCCCTGGCTGACCAGCTCACTGCACACCTGTGGGCAATACATGGCTGTTGACTCTATGTAAAGAGCTCCGCCCAGTGCTCTGGGCACGACACAGCGGCAGGGCTGCAAGGCTGCAGGAGAGCAGAGCAGAGGCTGGAGTGGTGGCAGCACCGAGGACAGAGGCCCAGAGGATGGCTGTGGGGACAAAGGGACCCAGAGGCAGAGACCGGCTTGCTGCATGCAGACTCGCTCTGAGTGAATAGGATTTTAGTGATTGACCTGCCACCTGGAAATATAGTTGGATATTACCCTTTCACCCCAAGGAACGTTTTGCTGTCAATTTCTTTGGTCACACTGAGTCCACAGTGAACTTGCCCAGGGCTGAAACCCACTGGCAGGACACTCTGACTTCACTTAATTGTTAAATATGGAGATTCCCTAGGGTATTTTCTCCAGAGGCCCTCACCCTACTCTGTCTAAACCCAGGTCCCTGTCTCATAGCCACATCCCTCCCTGTCTACCACACCTAGTTTACCTTATAATACAGCTATCTAAGGTGATAGAGCTCTTTCTGGTGCATGTACTGTATCAATTCTTTTCATGAAGTTGGCGGGTGGGACGTCAAAGTTTCTGAATCATTTGGGCCTTGATCTCAACTCTGAAATAATCTGCATGTCACAATGGCACATCTTTGGGTAGCCTGCCCTTTGGCCCACAGTGGATTCAACATCTAAAGGAAGACCAGAATTTTCTTTGAAAACAATCTGAAGTCAATTATAATAATCATGAACTGATTTATATTTTTGTGGGAAAGCTTGAATTTTGTTCTAATCAGGCTTAGGAAAACTACTGCAGCTGCTCGGGAGAGGTTTTCAGTGAGTGCTCTAGCATTTTGACACAAATTAGGGTTTTGTTTCCTAAATCCTGTTCAGGATGATGGGGTGTCACTAGGTTTGGAATCACAGAGAAGTCAGGTCCAGATAGAGTGAAACGTGAAACCAAAGTCAAGAAAGGAAAGCAAGTTTTATCTGAAACAGAGTGGGCCTCTGACTTAGAGTCAGAAGGCCCTGACTGCCTATCGTGAGGCTTCTTTTATGGGATTTTTGGCAGGGCAAAGGAGTCCTTGATTGACATTCTTTGGCCTTGGGTGCTTGATCTGATTGGAGGACTGGAGACATGGGTTGCGCTGTCACATTTTTCATCTGGGAAATTTTTGTCATCTGGAGTGTGCCTTGCTCTGAGGTATCTTGTCTGGGGAGTGTCTGCCCCCTTATAGTCACTCTCAGTCCCTGTAGCTTCAGTCAGTCAGCTGTCTGAGTTAGCTCCGGCTCTGTCTGATTAACTCTCTGAGTTCTTGGTAGGCCCCACCCACTTTTCATCCTGCTCATGTCTCTCTTTCGGCCTAATAAGGATGTTTCCGTTGAGCCAGTTTCTCCAGTGTTTGGCCTGGGCCCCAACAAGCATGTGGTACTTGTAGACTAACTGATATAAACCTGAGATGCAGGTCGGTAAGTTGAATAACTGTATTAAACACTTCAGCAAACACATGGGGTCCTCGGTCACTTCAGGAGACTCTGTAACTGTGGCTTGCGATGCAGCCTTACTCCAGGAAACAGAAACTTGGGGTTTTTTTGGATCCTCAAGACACTTAACTTTTTATGAATTTCTTTTTTTTTCAGGACACTTAACTTTAAAGGGGCTGGTTCTGATAGGTAATCAGAATGTGGAAACTGAGGCTATATAGGGAGTTTAGGTGGTGCAGAAGGGAAAAAGAATAATGGCCCTAGAGGTGGGGCCTGGTCATAAGGCGGCGGCTGTGCATTTGGAGACAAAGGAAAACAGGGGAGGGAAAAAAGAGGCCTTGGAAGCCTCTTTGTCTTTTGTTAATTGTTGGTCTCAGTTAGTTGGGAAATTCTATTTTGCAAAAAGGCAATTTTAGATCCTGGATAACATTAGAAAGTTTCAAAATACCAATTAAAATAGGTGTCCCATTCCGTTTTGACAATTTTTGAGCCATGGCTGTCCAATTTAGTTTTGAGAAGAGTAAGTCTGTGGAGATGAATAGTTTCCCACATTGGCCATTGGTGTTCTAAACTACTTTCAGTTATGTTGGCCCATTTATTTAGAAATGCAAATGAGGAAGGACCACAGTTTTTAAACATCTAACTTACTGGGATCACAGAAGGGCTGGGTGGGCTGGCAGCACCTTCAAAGTATCTTGATTTCTGGAATCCCATTTCCTGGAGGTTTTTCTCTAGAGCAAAAAGAAAAATTCCTAAACAGCACAGTTCCAGTAGGAATAGCCCAGCTCTAAAAGGAATCAGATCAAACGTCAGCACAGTTCCAACAGGAACAGTTTGTTTCCAAAAAGTAGAACCAAAGGTCCAAATGAGTACTATCAGAAAGGACAAAGCCTTAAAACATATCCTGAATAAAGCCTGGAGAGCTCAAAACACAAAGAGTGGATCTCAAAATCCAGAAGTGTTACCCACAAATGCTAGGGTTGGCAAGAAAGCAGTGAGTTCAAAGGCTTTCTGGTTACCAGCACCTGTGTGCTTACCAGCCTCAGATCCACTGGGGGTTGGGTTGGGAGGGTTGGTTTCCTTCTCTGGATCACACTCCTGATACCAAATAGTGTTGGCCTTGGAGATAAATGGTTATTTTACCAGCAAAAATGGGCTTATTTGGGATATCAGAGAATTGCAATTCAGGGCCTGCAAGCTAAGGCCAGTCCAATAAGCAAAAGAGAGAAATGTTACTTTATGGAGAAGAAGAAGGAAGTTGGGAGGGTTTGTTCTGAATGAAATTCCATTGAAGGAAAGCAAGAGTTCAAGGTGATGACAATTTCTTATTGGTCGAGTTGCTGGGCTACACGATTTCTTGTAGGAGATGCAATGTACGTCTTTCCCTGTTGGGGCCTGTATTTGATGATTCTTTCCATTTGACAGTTCTTCTGTTGGGGTCTATAGTGGACAATTTTTTCTGTAATTTTGACATCATGTGGTTGGCATAAGAGCACCCCCTTCTGGCCTGTTAACTCTATTTTAGTGGGGTTTCCCTCTAATAATTTTTCAAGAACAAGATGCCCAGCCAACAGCCAGTACCAACTGCCACATAGGTGATTGTCCAGCCCAGCCATTGGCAGAATGTAACAGACAGAGCCAGCCGGGTGAGATCAGCAAAGGGACCAAACACAGAACCCATGCATAGGGAAAATGGAAGTTACCATGGCCAGGACCCTCACCTGATCCTAATCTGCCCACCCATTGTGTATGTGCTTGATGTAATACTTAGCCTCCTGCGCAGGCTTGGCAATGAGCCGTTGTTGCCTATGTCTTTACATAAAGAGCTCTGTCTCCTGCTGGGAGGAAGACAGACAGCAAGGAAGCAGGAGAGCAAGAGAGCAGGAAAGCAGAGGCAGCCGCTGGGGCAGAGGCTGAGCAGGATGCAGAGACAGAGACTTGCTACTTGCAGACTTCTGGGTGCAGATGTGATGCTAAACAACCTACCTCTGGGAGAATAAAACTTGGTATGAGACCTTTTCTACCTGCTGTGTTCCGTTGTTGTTATTCGGTCTCAGGGAATCCAGAGTAAACTTGCCTGGACCTGAAACCCCCTTCAGCCTGGAGCTACACCATGGGATCCTGAGAAACAGTCACTCACTGCTGTATTGCAGCCACTCAGTTTGGGGTGACTTGTTACACAGCAAGAGACAACCAGAACACCAGGTCCTAGAGGATTTTTCTGGGCATAGGAAAATGTGAGAAACTCTGAAAGAAACTTAGCATGGGCTTTAAACAACAAAAAAAGGAAACCACAAAATCCTCATCCTCAAGAGTTTGATTCATATTGTCAAGGTTTTGTGAATGTTTCCATTCCTAAAGCATCCCTGTTACATTCTGTCTAGAAACAAATTTCCTGGTCAGATATTCCAGTCTGGGAAAATCTGCCAAAACTGTGGGAAATCTCATACTGTGAATTCAAGACATTGAATTCACCAAGAGCAAAATGATCTCAACAATAGAGAACTTTTCTGTGATGGCTTCTGAGTTGCTGGGCTCCTGCTCTGGTTCCTGTGTCAGTCCCGGGGGAAGGAATTCTGAAACATCTGTGTGATTTGTGGGCTTCATGTTGTTGATGAATCTGGCTGGTAGAAAAGAGGCAGGGAAAAGAAAAGAAAATCGTTCCTGGTCTAACCGCAGCAACACCAACTGGGAACTTGATAGAAATGAAAATTCTTGGTAATACTGAAGACTTCCTCTGGATAAACTCAGGGAGCAGGACCAGAAATGTGTGTTTTCACAAGCCCTCCAGATGAATTTGAAACATGTTAATGTTTGAGAATCAGTGGTTACCACAAAACAAACAACACCCTCCATATATATTGTGAAACCACATGAATATTCAGATGTCCCTCTGCTAATTTCTCCCTCCATCACCATCTCTCACACCATTTCTTTACTGTCTTCCTATTATTGGCCCAAATTTTTAGAGATCACCAACTCCATTTTACACATTGTGCCAAGTGCTGAGACTGACACCAAGAATCAGACATGGCATTTCCTTTAGAAATATCCCATGCCTTCAAACAAACAGAAGGACAAGAATAACATTATGAAATCTACATTCTAGAACAATGCTCTCCAGTATTTGGCATTCCTCAGATTCATCTGAAGAGCTGGTCACATTACAGACGCATTTTACATGCTCTCATCCCATTTACCCATGAGGACACTTGGGTAAGATGAGGCTAGGTCATGGACAGGAAGTACGGTTGGTGCCCAGCAAAGACTGGGCCTCAGTTTAGACCAGCTGTCTGCTGAGTTAACTCTGTTGAACAGTCTCTCTTAATGCCCCTGGTGACACAGAACCAGCATTTATAATTGCACAGATTTCATAATTTCCTTTAACACTTATATCATTTTAATTCTGAGCAAAGCCCAATATCTTTTCCCGTTCCTGCAAGGCATGTCTTCCTCTACCCATGAAGTAGCATGTAGCAGGTCGAGGCATCCATCCAAGTATACGCTCCGCTCCTGGCAAAGAGAAGAAATGCTTCCCATCAACCCGAAGCTCCTAAGATGCCCGGGTTGAAACGGTCCTCATCTGCCTTAGTGGTTCACTCTACAGGAAGCAGACACTGTGTCGGTGAGATTCTCTGTCTCACCCTAAGAGGATGTCTTCCCCTAAGGTGATAGTGTCATATGGTTAAGAAAAACAGTTAAATCTGAGAAAGAATAAATCGTATTGTCATCTATGAAAATAACAACAATCTGTAGGTCCTCAGAAGACTTAGACAAGATAATGCAGAAATACATGCTATTTACAAGCCAATTGACTGACCTACAGGATGGTCTCTGTTTAGCGGTGGCCCTCGCTCTCCTGGGGAGCCTGCAGTGGCCACGACAGCCCTTATCATTTGGAGGATTACTTGAACTCAAACAGTGAGCTCAGTCCAGACCAGCACTTGCTTTGTGAACTGGGAGCATTGTCTGCAGAGGCCTCGTGTCGTCACTTGCATAATGAGAACCCTCATTAGACCTTATGGGGATGTTGCAATGATGAGCAGTGAATAGAAACACATCCAGCATGGCAGTCAGCACAGGGCACCCCCATCCTGACATTTCCTATCGTGGTTCTCCTTTTCTGCCATGAACAGCAGCTCCTGGCGTGTCTCGCTCATCAGAAGAGGCAATGGGCTCAGCAAGAGGAAGAAAACAATCAAAAAGAACATCCCACCTGTGACAACCGCAAATTTCAGGGAAGACATTATGAGCTGCAAGTCCAGCTGGGAACCTTAATCATGTAGAAAAGGAATGAAGGAAACATTGTTGACGTCATTATTCATCCGACAAGGACATGGATGAAATACACAGCAATTTAGATGAATCATAATAAAAATAAGTAGATATATGAATTAACACAAATAGTGAAATCCTATTGCAGAGAAAATGTGACAAAAGCATATGCATGAGATATTTTTAATATTTTTTAATCCTACATAGTTGTGCTTATTTTTGTGATGAATTATTCAAGTGAAACAAAAGTACAAAGATACCAGTGAGGAGCTTGGTACCCACCCGTCAACATGATCAAATTTACACACACCAAAAAAAATTGTTTTTATAGCAATATTTAATACAGACATATTTGATGTCCCTATGTCATGTATTTACACAATCTTGATTCTTTCCCTTTCCTGAGGAACCAACCACAACACTAACTTGATATGCAGGATTCCCCTGCACCTTTTACTGTAAATATTATGGTGGCACAAACAATTGCACTGTTTTGCATTTTAAAAGCTATTTGTGAACATGATGAATCTGCCACAAATCATACACACACGCCACTGAGGAAAGGGCTCTGGGCTAAGTAGGGGGCCTCACCTCTTTGAGCTCTTGTCTACTGTGATAGGGATAAGCTCCATTTTGCGGGTAGGAAACTGAGGCACAGAGAGGTTCAGTGACCTGCCCAAGGTTCCACAGCAGGGTTGAAACCCCGGTCTCCCTGCCCCTGGTCCGCTGCCCTGGGTGCTGCCTCCTTACTGTGCTTTGGCTGGAGCAGGAGTCCAGGCTGAATGTTCCTACACCATGTCCACCTCTGGGCACCTACCTGCATGTGCTTAAGAACTACAAGCCTCAGTTTGCTTATGTGCAAAGTGAGCTTGTCCTGGGCCCTGCCACCCCCCAAGTGTGGTGGGGATCAAATTGTCTTCCCAGGAATAAGGGCCCAAAGGGCAGGGGCAAGGTTTCTCATTGACTTCTGCTTGTATTTATCAAAAGACACTCCCAAAGCAGGCCAACTGCGCCCCGGGCAGTCCAGACCTCTTTACACAGCTCCCGTGTGCCGCATCATTTGTACCTTCTTTGGCAGGTGGGAAAACAGAGGCTCAGAGAGCTTAAGAACTTGCCCAAGGTCACACAGCAAACAAAGAGTCAAGATTTGAACTCTGGCATCAGGCTCCAGAACCTGTACTGATGTGTGTGACGAATACATCAGAATTTGGAGAGACAGACCCTACCCCCAGGAATCCACTTTCTCATTGCCTGACTCTGGGGTTCTGCCTGTGGCGGATCCACACCCAGACCTGGTGCTGACATCCTGAGGAGCTGGGCAGTGTCAGCCCCACCCACCGATGCTCCTGGGCACTGACCTCCTTGGTCACGTGGGAGGAGACAGTGGATCCCAGCAGCTTAGGGACAGTGGGGCAGCTCAGTTACTAATGCTTCTTGGCAGGGTTCCTGTACCCCCAGGGCAGGGAGGGAAGCTACAGCTTCCGGGGCCACAAGCCAGCTGGAAGTCGCAGGAGCCAAAACCTCTGCTCAGAGCCTCTAGGTCTGGTTTGGCTAAAACGCTCATCCATGTAAAGGGATGCTGGTCACCCCTGTCCTGGGATTCTGCATTTGAAGAGAGGAGCCTGGTGTCTAATCTGTAGCCCAAAGGATGGAAGTGCCTCTTCTGGGGGCCCGCCTAGATTTCCCTACACTCACGGCAACTCCATTTTTACCAAATATTTTCATCCATCTATCCGTTCATCCATCCAACCATTCATATATTTTTTCATTCAGCCAACACATTCTAGGTGCTGAGATAAGCAAAATTACAGAGCCCCACCCCTTAGATTTCACCCCCTGCCCCCATTTCTGCCTGTCTCTCCTGCCTCACTCTCTGTTCTGCAGCCACACTAACCTCAGGCACATTCCCACCGGCAGGGCCTTTGCACTTTCCCCCAACAATGTTCTTCTCCAGGCATTTCCTGTGTTTTGCATCCTTGTCATCCGTACACATTACATCCTTAGGTGCCTCGCCTGATACCCTGTGTGAAGTGTTCCCTGTCTCCTCCCCCTTCCTTAGAGTTACTGATATCTGCAGTGACCTTGCTTGTACTTATTTATTCTGGTTTGGAATCCATCTCCCTGTGAGGTACAGATGTCTGTCTGTCCATTGATTGTTGTGTCCTTTGTACCTAGAACACAGGATGGTGCTCAATAAATGTGTGTTGGGTGGATAAAAGGATGTATGGGTAATGGATAGATGGATGGATGGATGGATGGATGGATGGGTGGATGGATGGATGGGTGGATGGATGGATGGATGGGTGGATGGATGGATGGGTGGATGGATTGGTGGATGGATGGATGGGTGGATGGATGGGTGGATGGATGGATGGATGGGTGGATGGGTGGATGGATGGATGGGTGGATGGATGGATGGATGGATGAGTGGATGGATGGTTGGGTGGATGGATTGGTGGATGGATGGATGGGTGGATGGATGGATGGATGGGTGGATGGATGGATGGATGGGTGGAGCTCATAGGCTCAGAACAAATCAACGCTAAAAGCAGTCTCAGCTGCTCAGAGAGGGAAGGGGCAGCGAGGAGCAGTATGAGCAGCTTCCTAAGAGGGTCAAGGGGTTATCACAGGGTCTTGTAGGACAAGCAGCCATCTGCTAACTGCTGGAGGGAAAAGCATGTCAGGCAGAAGAAACAGAAAGGGTCCGCATGCTGGGCTTTGGAGAAGGCAGGAAGTCAGGACTGTAGGAACTGCGTGTGGAGAGAGAGAGAGAGAAGCAGCGCCGGGAGCAGGACACTGAGCTGGCGGGGACCCGCTCTCGCCGACAGGACCAGACACAAGGTGGTGTGGGGCCAGATCTGGGAAAAGAATGGGGTCATCGCCAACCAACGGCCCAACGGAACTCCCGTCTGGAACCCCACTGCCTCCCCCCAGTGTCGTCCCCCACTCTCTAAGACTGCCCCTCTGTTCCACCTCCCTAGTGTGTTTCCTTCCCTCTGTCCCCACCGCTATGACTCCAATCAGGCCTCCCTGACTTAATACCCCAGCCCCCTCTGGCCCGATTAGCCCCAGCATCTTTTCTTCCAGACCTTCATCCTTTCCATAGCCACTGGGGCTTTTACTAGAACCCCAGCCTCACCATGCTGCTGCTCTGTCTCAAGCTCCTCAGCATCCACTCAGGGCAACGGGAACAAGGGTCACGTCTTCTTTCTGGCGCCCCAGCCCTTCCCGACCAGCTGGGAGCTCTGCAGAGCCCAGCTGTCCCTCTGCCGTCAGATCTCGGTGCCCACACCAGCAGACCCTCGAGGAATGCGTGAGCTGCAGCAAGGTGTCTGTACCCCAGGGTGCCTCCCCTGGAAAATGGGTGTAACTCCTGGGTGAGCCCGGCAGCCCTCTTCACACCCGCCTGGGAGCCTAGGCAGGCCTCACCCAGGGCCGGGAGAGCCAATCAGGGCCTGGGAACAGGTGAAGGGGCCCTTCCCAGCCCCACCTGGCCTCACGGATTAGGCCAACATTTGATACCCGCCGGAACTCAGCCACCTGGCTGCCTCGGCCCTGCGGAGGGTGTGCGGGACATGTCTGTGGGCTCAGCTGCGGGACTGCCCTGAAGCCAAGGACTGGCCCCCATGTGTTCCTGATGCCTTGAATGGCCAGCCTGTGGCAGGGTCCCCCCGGAGGCCAGTGGTGGCTCCTGGTGCTGTTCGTGCTCAGATGCCTACTGCCCGCAGGTAAGGGCCTCAGCTGGTCCTGGTCATCGGGAGGAGGGGATGTGGGTACACAAGAGCTCAGGATCATTCTCAGATGGCCATGAGTGTCAGCCTCACTGGGCCTCCCTTTCCCGTGCAGTCTCTGCCTGTCTGTCACTCTTCTGTGTTTCTAAACACCCGGCCAACAGAGACCACTCTTCTCTTCTTACTTTCCTTCCCTCCACTTGGCATTACATTCCACCATTACTTATTTACTTGTTTATCTATTTCCCCCTCCAGCCTATGAGCCCCATGACGGCAGGGACATTGTTTTGTTCACTGATATCAACAAGGTCAAAATGCATGTTAGCTTTTACTGAGAATGCAGACAGCACTGCATTGTTACTAATATTGGGATTCGACACAGTACTAACCCAATGAGCATGAGGGATCCTAAAACCATACTGGTTGTTATTATTAACTAAAATTATGTGCTTTGTACCGGGATTCGGCCTAAGCCCTTCTCCCCCTTAGTTCTGGCAATAATCCTCTGGAATAGGTACTGTCATTTGTAACCCTAATTTATCAAAGGGGGAAATTCAGGCACAGAGAGGTTGAGTGCCTTGTCCAGGGCCACACAGGATTTGAACCCAGAATTAATGACAGATCCCACCATGTCACTGTGAAATTAAGACCACAAACTAGGCCAGCTCTGGATTCCTGGGACTCTTAGACTAAATGTGTCGATTCGAAAAAGGCAGGAAGCAACAGGCAGGTGTTGGGGAAATCTTAACGAAAAGCCATTAAACCATAAGCACTAACCCAGAAAATGGCACATTTCACAGGCAACCTGCTCAGAGACTGACGCAGAAAGAAAACTTACCCTTTTACTCAGCCCAGCAGACACAACCCATTACAGATATGTTTTCACAATAAACTACAATCCCTAGTAATTAGGTAAATCAGCTAATTTTAGCTAAATTGGCTGTTTCCACAGGAAAACTAAATTTCTCATATCTTTATGAGAATTTAAATATAAATATCTGAAGTCAACTTGTTTTTTTAAGTTGCCCCCACTCAACTATATGTTCTGTGAGGGGAGCACGATGCCAGGGGGTGAAGAGGGCTGGTCTGGGGCCAGATGGCCCAGTTCAAATCCTAGCCCAATTCTATGACTTGGGGCCTCTCTGAACCTCTGTTTCTTCCTCCATAAAATGGGGAAAGTAGAAGCTTTTCAATAAGGATTTACATGAACTACTCCTAGAACATGTCAGGGGCACAGAATAGGGCCTACATGTGTTTGCTGCTGTTAGGATAGTAAGAATGATAAAAATACTCAGCAGTGCCCCCTTATCTGCAGTTTTGCTCTCCAGTTTCAGTTACTAGGCGTCAACTGCAGTTCAGTAGCAGGTCCACCAGTAAGCCCTGGGTGGGTGCTGAGGAGCTGGAAACCAACGTCAGAAGGTCAATAGCAGCGTAATGCCAGGTCGCGATGCCTCCACCCCTCACAAAAAGATATTTTGAGAGAGAGAGAGACCACATTCACATCACTTTTATTACAGCATATTGTTGTATTTGCTCATTCATTATTGTTGCTTATCTCTTACTGTGCCTGATTTATAAAGTCAGCTGTATCCTAGGAAGGTATGGATAGGAGAAACATGGTATATTACAGGGTTCAGGCATCCACTGAGGGGTTTTGAACGTATCCCCCCGTAGATGGGGGTGGGGTGCTATTGTAATCCTTAGCTTCAGTTTAGCCCGTGTTAGACACTCAGTGTATATTTATTGGTTGGACAGAAAGATGGATGTCAGGTTTTGGGGCAGAGAAGGGCAGAGAAGCCCTTTCTGAAGACACAGCTGGTATCAAAACCGAAGAGCCCGGCTGGGGAAGCAGGCAGGGCAGGGCGACTTTCTGTCCCCGGTTTCCTTAAACCCCCAGCCTCCAATCTCCACACGCCAGATTAAACAAACAAGAGAGAAGCAGTTTAAGGCCAGGAACTCTGGTCTGTCTTTGAGGGCTTGGAATCTTGCAAACCAGGTTTCATTTAAAGGAGCCCCGGCTGACGCAGTCCTCAGGAGCCCAGGGAGGCCACAGCCGTTGGCCCAGAGCCGGAAAGTTACCCTCTTAAAACTTCTATTTGTTTCCAATCCACATTGTTGCTCTCCTTCCAGTTTTTGAAAGAAAAAAAAATTGCTCCCTGTGGTGCAAACCCCACCCACCTGCCCTGATCAGCAGAGTCTCCGTGTTTCTCTCCAGAGCTGCTCCCTCTGGAAATTACGTGGAGATTTCCTCTGGTGCAGGCAGCCTTGTGACCGATCCTGTTTGGTTAGGATTAAGGAGCGCCAGGTCTGCTCGGCTGCAGCCTTTGAGAGGCCTGCCAAGAAGTCAATTATATGCTTCTGGCCTCTGGGTGCTTCAGGGCTCCGCTGTCCATAAAAAGGAAGAGAGAAAAGCCAAGAGTAAATTGGGGTGTGCTGTTTTCAGACATAGGGGTGCAAGATGTGAAAGGAGAGAGATGAAGACACAGAAAAAGCTGGAGTGGGGTGCCTGTTTTCCCACATTTCAATCCTCTTTATTAAGAGGATGTCCCTGTCACAAAATATAGCACGTGGACATACCACAGATGTTTATTGCGTGAAAGGTCCCAAGATATTTAAATCACTGGCTCTCAAGTCTGACTGTGTGTCTGAATGCGCTGGAAGATTTGAGAAAAATCCCATGTCAGTGCTCCACTCCAAATTGGTATTTTTCTTAAAAATAAGCTTCCACAGAGATTTTAATGCACAGCCAGGATCGGGAACCATTGATTTAAATCAGAAGTTTCAAATGATGGCCTAAAGCTTGATTCAGGCCCAAGAATGCCTTTGTTTTGGGGTACAGCCTCTTAAAAGTTGTTGCATTCCCCCCACTGATATTTTGAAATCCTGTAAAGTTTCCAGGTTTCCAACTCCTTGTAAAAAGTTTTAAATTTCTGCCAACCCCAGTCGTGTGCCTCCCAGCAAAAGCTGAGCAGCAGCTGTCCCTTTTGATGGAGCAGGTAGAAGTCTTCAATTTGTCCCAGTCCCCAGTATCCCTGTTGCCTCCCATGCTGAGTTCAGAGCACCCAGTTTGTCCCAGTCCCCACCACTCCCTGTGGCCTCCCATGCTGAGTTCAGAGCACCCAGTTTGTCCCAGTCCCCACCACTCACTGTTGCCTCCCATTCTGAGTTCAGAGCACTCAATTGCCTTCCTTTTTGTAGGTGCACTGCTGTTTCTTCCTGGAGTAAAAGTCAGGGAAACATGTAATATTCATCTACAGCATCTCCAAGTCAAGTGGGAAATGGGAGCCTCATAGTCCCAGGAACAGGAGGAATGATTTCTCCATAGTAGTCAGGACTGTTGCTCTGCATTTATTATATGAAGAACACTTTTCTTACAGCCAGCCCAGTCAGCCACGGGTGCTATATTTCAGGAGAGGGTGGTGGGTAAGAGAGAGGGCCCCAAAGCTGTGGCTCGCAGTGCAATAGCCTCTAGTCACATGTGGCTACTTCAATATAAATTGTTAAGAATTAGATAAAAATAAAAATTAACTTCCTCAGCCATGGCAGCTGCATTCTGAGAGCTCAGGAGCTATGCAGGATCAGTGGCTACCCTACTGGAGGTACAAAACGTGTCCGTTGCTGCAGGAATGTCCACCAGCCCATCTGACAGTGATGCTCTGGAGGGAGATGTCCAGGGTTCAAGCCCTGCTCTGCCTCTCCCTACCTCCCTTTCCTCAATCTGTAAAATGGGTTTATTAATAGCCTGTTGACATCAGAGGGGTGTTGTAAGGAGTCCATCACTTAGTATATGTAGAGCTCTTAGAACAGTGCCTGGCACACGGCAAATACTTATTAATATTGGAAAAACATTTGAAATGTATATTATATCATGGATGCTAGTATATATTCATATAACAACATGTATCATTATATATTTTATAATTTGTTATATAATCACATATATTCTATAATTAAATACATAATGAATATATAGTAAACATATAGAAAATATATAAAACTATGACATTACTTTGATAATTATGAGTTATCATAGATGATCATAATATAATAGCATTAATTAGCATTTATTAACATGAGTATTATTTATTGTATTTTAAGAATAAATACATTATGTAATCATATATATAATTACTATACATACATAATAGTTATAATAATATATAAGCATATCATTATAATCATCTGTCATATAATGTAGCATTAGCATCTATTATCATGACATACTGTAATACTATAACATACATATCATACACAGTAATATATAATACATATCATACTATAATTGTATGATTATTATATAATTTTATTATGTTTAAATTTTTATTCATTATTTTGTTATATAATTATAATACTATATTATGCATAGTATATATTATATATCAAATTTATTGTTAAGATTAATATTATGACTTATTTTGCTGTAATAATAATTACATTAATTGTGTGTATTATCTTATAATACACATAATTATATTTCAATTATATATAATATGTGTTATAATTATGTGATTATGCATAACATAACATTAATTAACATCTATTATTGATATTACTATTACCATTTATTTTACTATAGTAATAATTATTATTACTATACCTCTCAGGTCCAGGTGAGTCTCCCATACACTTTTAGTCCTCATTCATTATCTCTAGTGTATACATTATCCACTCCAGTACATATGGAGAAACTAAAGTCAGAAGGGTTTTGTCACTTGCTAAATGTCAGTAGCATTCAAGAGGTGAAACTGGGGTACAGTCCAGGTTGATAAGTTGTGATGCCCATTCCAGTCCTCTGTGCCATGGGCTCTCTGGAGGCAGAATAAGCAAAGGTCCTGGGGTAGACATCACCAGCTGTGTTTTGCCTGTGATGCGTTGCCCAGTTTCACTGGAATGCAGGGTATGTGGAAGGGGCGGCATGAACAATAACGATGGAAGGGGGCAGCCAGGCATTGAGCAACGGCCTAAGAATTTGGGGCTCTGTTAGGGAGCAACAGACTGCTCTAAAAAGCTTCTGGTCTGAGATAGGCTGCCCCTTAGCTTAGGCCAGTGAAAATAGCAGTCCACTTCTATTGAGCACAGACTTGGCTGGGACCATCGCCCTTGCCCCTTCTCATGGGGTCCACACAAGAATCTTTGGAGGAAAGTCTTATTATTGCCATTCCCACTTTCTAATGGGGAAACTGAGGCCCAGAGAAGCCCACACAGCTGGCCAGTGGTGGAATCAGGATTGCACCTCAGTGCCTTCTTTCAGACCTCAGTGGGCCTCGCTGGGCCAGGGAAGTGCGTAAGCTGTTACCTGGAGACACAACCTCGCTGTTTCTCTGAGTTCCATGAGCTGCTTTGGCAAATTAATGAAACCCAAGTACGGGCGTCTTGGGAACCACTGATCTGTAGCCAGTGGGTCAGAAGTGCAGGTGACAAGCCCGGCTTGCGATTGGTGCCTGAAGTGTGTGTTGGGGGCAGTCTTGTAGGACTGAACCCTTAACCCATGGGATCTGATGCTGTCTCCAGGTAGATAGTGTCAGAATTGAGTTGAATTTCCAGACACCCTGCTGCTGTCCAAGAATTGCTGGTTGATGTGGGGGGACCAGCCCTCCACCATTGGAAACTGAGTCTCAGAACACCAAAAGACCTTCTGTGTGCCAGGCTTTGTGCTAGGCACTGGGATCACCACCCCTCGGGGAAGGGACTTCACAGTGCCCTAGGAGAGCTTCAGGAGGTAAGGACATGGTGATGACATTAGCTGTGAAGGGAGAAAATTTTGGATGGCAGTGGGGAATCTGAATGACTTAGAGCACTCCGGCTGCCATAACAAAAGAGCTTGGGTGGCTTACACGATTGAAATGTATTTTCTGATGGTCCTGGAGATTAGAAGTCCAATACCCAGGTGCCAATCGGGATGGTGCCTGGTGGGAGCTTCCTCACATGGCATTTAGTTATTTGTTATTTATGTCAACATAACCTCTGATTCTTATACATTCAATGGAGTATCCTTGGTGACTGTCATCACTGATACCAACTTATCCCACCCTTGGCCCAGCTCCTTCTGGCTGCCTCCTTTGTCCTGTAGATACGGCGCCATTAATCTGTGAGCACTTCCTTACTTTCTGGTACTAGATATTCCAGACTCTTTATATACTTGCCAAGGTAGGAATCTTCATTTTGCTCATTGATGTATTCTAAATGGTTAAAACAGGGTCTGGCACACAGTAGGGACTCAGTATGCAATTGTCTAAAGAATTCAATGAATTCATTCAATGAATGAATGAATGGTGCCTTGGTCAGGACTTGAGAGGTGTCCAAACACTGCCTGCTTGTCTGGCTACACCATTGGTAAGCATATTTGTTTCTCACTACAGTCTAGTCTTCTCTACGGGTAGTAAGGATGTGCGTGGGTATGTCCAGGAATTGGCGTGTGTCAGTACACAGACGTCTGTTTGTCTTTGGGGTTAAATCCAGGGGTAGGTCTGTCGGTGAGCGGGGCTCCTGTTTGCCAGTGGGACTTTCAATATTTTGGGGGTCAGGTGCTTGTGTTGCATCTTTGTGTATGTAATTTCTGGGAGCTGTGGGAACCTGTGTAGAGGATCTGTGGAAAAGTGTGTTTAGGTTGAGGAGGTTGAATAACTATGCACACATCCGAGAGTAAGAACTTATTTTGTTAAACAGACAAATGATTGACATATAACATTAGACTAGTTTCAGGCACACGATGGCATGATTTGGTATTTGTACACGCTGAGAAAAGATCCCCACAATGTCTGCTTAACATCTGTCATCACATAGTTCCACATGTTTCTCCTTGTGACATGGACATTAAGATTTAGTCTCTTAACAACTTTCAAATATCCAATGCAGGCTTGTTAACTAAGTCACCATGTACATCACCTCTCCAGGACTTGTCTGTTTTAAAACTGGAAGTTTGTACCTTTTGACCTCCTTTACCCATTCATCCCACCCCCGACACCCACCAACCACCAATCTGTTGTCGGTATCTATGAGTCATTTTTGTTTTATTTCTTAAAGTCCACATGTATGTCAGATCGTAGGGTATTTGTCTTTCTCTGCCTGGCTTATTCCACTTGGCACAAAGCCCTGAGGGTAAATTCATGTTGTTGCAAATGGCAGGATTTCCTTCTTTTTTGTGGCTGAGTAATATTCCACCGTGTATATGTACTACATTTTCTTATCCACTCATTCATTAGTGGGCACTTACGTTGCTCCTGTATCTTGGCTATTATAAATAATGATGGTGCAATAACCATGTGGTGCAGCTGTCTTTCAAATTGATGTTTTCATTCTTTTCAGACAGACACCCAGAAGTGGAATTGCTGGATCATAGGATCTTTTACATTTTTGAGGAACTCCACATTGTTTTCCACAGTGGCTACACCAATTTACATTCCCACCCACAGTGCATGAGAAAAGCTTATTTACTTTGCTTACCAGCATTATTGCTGTTTATCTATTGCTCTGTTTTTAAAAATGTGGCAGCTTAAAACAACCACCACCTCCCATCTCATAGCTCCGTGATGTGGCTGGGCTGGGGTGGAAAGTTCTTCTGGATGGTTTGTGCCCTCGGGTGGGAGCTGGCGCTGGGCTGTTGGCCGGAGCACCCTCACTTGGCTCCACTTGGCTTGGACGTGGCACCACGTGGTGGATGGATTCCTGGGAGAAGCCTTCCAAACCCCACAAAATACAAGCTCCACATGTCCCAAAGCTCAGCTTCAGAAGTCCACAGGGTCTCTTCTGCCCTGCTCTAAACTGGTCAAAACAAGTCCCATGGCTGACCTGCGATTCAGAGGTGGGGAGATCCATGCAGCTTTCCACAGGAGGAAGGATGGGCCCCTTCAGAAGCCCACCGATGCTCTGCGATCACCACACTTCGCAAACGAACGATGCTTCCTCAGCATCATCTGACGCCCAGTCCACGTTGAAATACCCCCTTACCTCTAATGGATTCTTTGAATGCAAGAACACCCGGTCCACAGGTCTGGCTGCTGTTGCCTTTTGAGTCTCTTATTCTGTAACAGATGTGGGGGACTTGTGCTCGGGAGGGCAGATGTAAGGACTGCGGAGGAGCCCAGCAGGTGTGGTTCTGGTTGTGTGCGTCCTTGACGACAGTACAGCAGTGGTATGTATCTAAGTGGGTGGGCCTGTGGGGGTCAGTGGATTTGTATGAACAGTCAGCGTGTCCCCCTGCAGATGGTACACGTGGGGGAGCGGGGTAGGGCAGGTTTGAATATCTCTGACCGCACCCACTGGGCTCTAGTGATGGGTGAGTGTGGCTTTCCGTAGGCAATCTCTCAAGGCATATTTCTCTTCTAATTTTTTCCTGAAAGTCTGGCCTCTGAAGTCACAGGAAAGGGCTTGAGTCCCAGCAATTCTGACCAGCTGAGGGACCTTCTGCTGGGGTCAGGTGTCCCTCGGAGCCAGGTGGTGGCTTTGGTTTGTCCCTACAAACAGCCACCATGCTCAGAGAGAGAGCAAAGGAGTTCGTGTCCCTGAAACCCAATCATCCAGAAACACAATGCGTCTTGTTCCACACCTTGCTTTTTCTTCCACTTGACACTCGCAAATACGTCCCTCCTGCTGTGTGACAGGGCTGCCCGTGAGGGAGATGGACATCCACCCCGGATGGGAATCTGTCAGGGACAGACGGACAAGGGCAAGCATGTTGCTCAGCTCCCGGCTTTCTCCGTGCGGTACCGATGATCTTGGTGCAAGAGCCCCCTCCGGGAGGCAGCAGTGACCTCTGACTTCACATAACCTCTTCCCACAGACCCCCCTGATGCATGAGGGGGTGCTGGGGCCATGAAAGTGGCTCAGTGCCCTGGCTTGGAGGCACACGTTCTGGATTCCAATCCTGACCTTGCCACTCATGAGCTGTGTTACACTGGGCACGTCATTTACCTCTCTGTGCCTCGGTTTGCTCTTCTGTACAATGAAGGTCATTCTGCTCACACTGCCTAATAGAAGTATAATGTGAGCCATGTGTGTAATTTTAATTTTTGCTAATAGCCATATATCTATCTATTTTGTTTTAAGTAAAAACAAATAGGTGCTATGGTCTGAATGACTATCTCCCCCGCCTCTAAATTGCTGTGTTGAAATCCTTATGTCCAGTGCAGCAGTGTTGGGGGTGGGGACTTTAGGAGGTAATCGGGTCACGATGGTGGGGCCCTCATGGGTGGGATCAGTGCCCTTATAAGAGTGACCCCAGACAGCTCGATTGCAGGGCCTCTAATCAGCTCCGTGACTGTCTCTGCTCAGCGTGCCCCTGTCTTGCTCCCAGCATCCCCTCCAAGTCTGAAGGCTCTGGGACCTTGACTTGGCCAAGCACCACAGCCCTTGAGCTGTAGAGTCCTGCTGGGGGAGCTCAGCTCAGTGGGCTCCAGTGGGGGCATCTCTCATCCCTATGCAGGGTGAATTTCTGTGCCCTGGATCCCAATCACTCATGTGACCACGGCCGGCCTGAGCACCTAGAGGGGAACCCCTCCAAGCACCGGGGTCTCACCCCACCTGCCCAGCCTCCACCAACCCCCTGTAGACCCAGCCTCCTGCAGCTTCCCCAGGGTTACTGCACGGACATTTTAAAAATTCACATCTTAAAAATGTGGGTGGCTTTACCCACAACATCCTTCCCTCATCCAAGGAAGGAATCAAGACCCAGAAAACTCAGAGCACCGCTTCTGCTCAGGTTTGAATCCCAGCCGCGAGCTGTACCACTGCCAAGCTACGTGAGCCTGGCAGGAGTTGCCTGGATAAAATATGGATGTGGGTGTGGGAACACTAAGCTCTGTGCCCTGACCCTGACTTCTCGGGGCTCCTGGACCTCACACTCTCCAGGAGAGATGTCATCTCTTCTGTCTTATCATCTCCTGGTGCATAATGCCTGAATCACAGCAGGTGCTCAATAAAGGCGTATGGATGATGAGATTCAAGCCTAGGGAGGTTGGTAGGCACTGGAGATGCCAAGACTGAAAAATAAGCTTCACCTCCTTTTTTTCCATAGAGCTGAAGGTGAGACATGGGGCTCCAACCAGAGATTTGTAATACACAACAGTGGGTATTATGATGGGGGAAGGGCAGTGTTCGGGGATAAGGGCTCAGTGCAGAAGATGGGGTGGCTCCTGGGTCTTTGGGACCAATCAGTGGATGTTGGAATCATTAAACAAGAGGAAGGAAGAAGGGTACTGGTCACAAAAGGGTAACCAGCTCTGTCACACCCATTTAGGAAGTGAGGTCCTTGAGGTTTCCCCAAAGGGGCAGCTGACTGTTTGGTTCTGGACCTCAGGAAAAAGAAGGAGATGGGCTGGCCTCAGAGGTCTGGGTGTACTGAGTGTATGAGAGGCTACGTAAGCCGTGCGGAGACTAAGAGCAGCGTCTTGTGTGATAAGATCAGGAGGGATGAGATTGAAATTCTCACACCATTTGCACAGTCTTACAAGGGACAGTTGTGGAATTTTCAGGAACTTTGTGTGCAGGTTGACAAAAAGAGCCATTTTGAAAAATAATAGATACTTGTAATTAAGTTACCTTAAAGATGAAAGTCATAAATACTCAAAAATTCATCGCTTTTCTGAGTATTTTATGACATTTTCACAGAAGTTAGGAGACCCAAGATTCACAGATGGGGGGCTTTGCTACTCCATGGGAAATGGTCAATATCATAATTGAAAGGAGTAAGAAGTTTCTCATTCCATTTTAAAGGCTCATTTTGACTTCTCCAAGGAAAAAGGCAGATGCACCCCTCTTCCACAGAAGGGACATCCCCAGAATAGCTACAGGGTCTCACTACCCCACACACCCCAGCCTGGGTCTCCCCACCAGTAGACAGGGGTTTGGCCAGTCCCTTAATGTCATGCGTACTCCTGAGCTTCCTGCTTCTCCATTCTCTCTGGACGCTGGGCCCAACCATGAGTTTTCCATTTCTCAACATGATCGAGGTCTTCTTTTCCTCTCTGGTTTTATTGAGATAAAATGGACTTAAAACATTGTGTAGGTTGACACATTTATATACTGCACCCTGGTTACCATCACACTGTTAGCTCACGTCCCCATCATACATAATTACCATGTCTTTTTTGTGTTGAGAACATTTAAGATCTACTCTAGAAAATAAAAAATTCGATTAAAAAATGAGTAGAGGAACGACATTTTTTCCAAAGAAGACATCCAAATGGCCCAGAGGTACATGAAAAAGATGTTCAATATATCCCTCATCATCAGGAATAAGCAAGTCACAACCACAATGAGATAGTATTTCACACCTTAGAATGACAATTAAAAAAAAATAGCAAGTGTCCCCGTTGGGTGACATGACCTGTCTCTTTCCTTCTGCTTTCTCAAGAGCTTGGAGGTGGGGCATTGGGTATTGTCTCGATCCGGGAACTAGACTCTCCAAGTTTAATTTTTTTTAAGTTTTCCATTTCTAATCAGGTTTCACAGCTTCTCAGTGTCTGCTGAGCCCCTGGAGCTTCCTAAGTATGTGCGCGCCCATGTCATTCACCTGCAGAGAAAGTGGTTGAGACAGCCCCAGGTCAGGAGGGGCCCAGCCCTCTGGGGATGCTTTGTCCAAGAATAGGTGCCTTTCTCCAGGGATCCGCACCTGCCGCTTCCTGCCCCCCAGCTCCCATGCCAGCACTTGGCAAGGTGCGGCTGCCTGCTTGGGAAATACCTTGCCTCTGGTTGCAGGCAAGGGAATCTCATGGCTTTGAGAGATGTATCCACTCCCTGCACATCCACTGATCATCTACCCAAAGTCTGTGCTGTTTCCCAGGAACATGCCAGGCTTTTCGGCCACTACGAGGCTTTCCTGGAATATTAATACGCACCAAACAACAACCTTGATGCTTGCCGGCTATGTGAGCCCGCCACACCTCTCCCTGAGCCTTGGTTTCCCTCCTGTAGGGTGTCTCTGGCTGACATGCACTTGCTGGGTGGTTGTGTCCATTACTATAATCCAACAGTAAGAATTCCCTTTGCCTAGCACCTGCTATGCGGTGGGCAGCACGCTGGAAGGTGTTGCCAAGCTGCACTGGCATTTAGAGACTCCTTATTAAATAGTTTTGGACTAAGCTGAAATTATTTCATCCTATTTCCTATGGGCTTGGACTTTGCCTCCTGAGTAACCTAAAATTGTATTTTGTGGAAATGAGGGGGGAGGATTTTAAAAAAGAAGAAGGGAGAGAGAGAAAAGAGGGGAAAACAGTGGCCCCCTCTCGGGGGATCCTGCAGGACAATGGAATGTATAAGCTGATTATGTTTCTCCCTTTACATTGACTCCGGGTCAAATTGACACCCAACTTTGACTTACCATAAAGCATTTTGTAGCATGAAAAATAGGTACCGCCTTTTAACAGACACGGCTTCGCTTTCCCCCCACCACTCCCCACCTCCGATTGCCTTACTTACATGTTTGCTTGCTGTGTGTAGCTCTATTTTCCTTTTTCCTTTGCAGGAGGAAGACAATACACCCATAAATGCTATTAATGAAAAAATGCCTAGAAGATCTCAGTCCACCCACTTTCATGGACTAGGGCCTTTTAGGCTAAAGTGCATAAACTCTGCAGCAGGTTGTCAGGGGGGGAATACATGGACTTCAGAGGGTCAGCAATCTTCCTAAATATTGAGGAAGTGGGCTTGAATGTCTAGACAGCCCCATCCTGCCCCTGGAAAATTAATAGGTTTCATTAGATACTCAAGTAGATGATGACCCCCCCCAAATAGATAGTATGAATGCAACTCCTGGATCAAGACAGTGCAGCAGAAAGTAGCTTGTGGCTCTCATCACTGGGGCCCACTGTTGGTACCAGATCTGAACTGATCCTGACCCCCACGGGGCTTTGGCAATGTCTGGAGACATTTCAGCTTGTCCCACCTGGAGAGAGGAGAGGGTACTATGGCAGAAGAGCCCCCAGTGCAAAAAACTGTCTGCTTCAAAATATCAACCGTCTGTTGGAATCTGAATCCTGGTTAGCAGTGGGTGAGGGCTGGGGGGCATTACAGGGTCTAGTCATTTGAAAGTCAACATTCTCTTTAAAAGTCAACATTGCATATTATGTCCTGGTATCTCTATTGGCATCCGTCATCACCCCAACTGGCCTTATTTCAGTGACCCGTCTGAAAAGTTTCTTGCAGAATTAGCATCAGCCCAAGCTTGGGCTCTCTTGAGCAAGCAGTATGATTTTAATTGCTAGATAACGGGCATTCTTGGTCATTCAACAAGCATTTACTGCCTGCTGTTTGCCAGGCACTGTCTTGGGCTCTGGGGATAAACGGTGAGCCAAATGAATCCATTCCTTGACTTCTTGCAGCATTCATTCCAGTGGGAAGATAGACACTAATAAGCTACATAGTGAAGAATTATTAGCTGCAAGGGAGAAGGACATACTTGGGCACAGAGATGGAGAAGAGGTTCCAGGGCTGTGCAAAGGCCCTGGGGTGAGAAGGAACACTGCATTTTAAAAGCACCATTGGCAGGCAGAGTCGGGGCTGCTCTGGGAGCAGGAAGGTAAGTAGCACAACACACCAAGGCAATAGATGGCAGCTGGACCTGGGCGCTGTGGCAAGGTTTTGAACTTGGTCCTGGAGGTGGAAAGTCAAGGAACACTTTAAGCTGTGTGGAGGATGCATTGTAGAGGGCAACTGAGGAGACAGAAGAAAAGGAGAAATAAATTATTGCTGTGGCATTCCTCCACTTATCTATCCATCCACTCAACAACCCATCTACCCACCTACCCATCCATCCATCCACCCACCCACTCAACAAGCCAGCCAACTAGCTAACCGCCACTGACTGACAGTTTTGCCCAAATGCTCATACTTCAAATCTCTGTAAAGTCTGAGGAGCAGCAGTCTCTGGGCTTGTTAGACGTGAAGGATCTCAGCAGGACCTACTGTATCAGAACCTACATTTAAACAAGTGATTTCAATGTGATTAAGGTTTGAGGAGCACCACCATTAATGTTAACCAATACTGACAAGACCGGCCACAGAGAGGGAGAGCTTACGTAGTCAGTGCCCAGCACACACTGGAGACACAGTGCACGGCAGGGTTGCCTTGTCCATTTACATTATCGCAGCTTCCAGAACTGGGCTGATTCTGGGGTAGCTGTTTGTTCGCAAGGATCAGTTGCAATCATGAGTGTTTATTACTCAGGGACTGATTAAGAGGAATGCCTCTTCCAAAGCATATATGTGGTTCCAAATTCTCTCAATTCCCAAGGAGGTAACGCTCACCCTCTGTCCTCTCCCTGCCCTCTCTCAAGGAGGAGTTAATCAGCTGGACACCACAGCCCTGCTAAGCCTGGATGCACCCACAGGAATCCTGGGTGGTCACCATGTGCCCACGGCTCAGCCTTCTGCAGAGGGGCTGTGCCCAGATGTGCCCATTTCCCCTGGGAGGCCCCCAGTTTCCTTGGGGCCACCTGTGAGGCCAGAGGGTCCTTGGAGCTACCAGAGGCCAGGCACCAGAGGCCGGGGATGGGACCCAGGAGGCTCCAGAGCCCAGGTTCGTCCAGCGCCCCGTGCCCACCCCCACCGTCCCTGCTCAGGTCCGAGGCACCGACCCCCCTTCCACGCCAGGACCAGAGATGGTGAGTCCTTGCCGTTTCAGTCTTCCAAACAGACGTTTCGTGGGTGGTACAAACATCTGATTGTCTTTGGTTCTGTGCCCATTGGTCTGAGAGGGGTTGAGGTGGTGCCTAATGCCTAGGGTCAAAGGTCACTGTAGACAAATTAGTCTGGGCTTCACACAGCTCAGAGGCCCACAGTGAGGACAGACTTTAGATATGTCGTCACGGTACATTGTGACGATGTAGAGGAGACAAGAAGGACGTGGGGTTCAGGCAGGGGGACCAGGCCTGCGGTAGCGGATCTGGTTTCTCCATTAGGAACTTAAACTGAGAAGTCCCCCAGCAAGGGGGGTGGTGGGAAAGACACAGGGTGCAGCTGGAAATGTGTCTCCTCTTCCCTCCCTCCATACCTTCCTCCCTTTCCTCATTCAGTTATTTCACAGTGGATTGCCCTCTGTTCGGTGAGTTCTCAGGTCGTGGGCAAAGGCCCTGTGGCCCTGTTTCTTGCACAGACCTCAAGCTCAGACTGGTTTTTACATGTTTAAAGGGCTGGGGAAAAAACAAACAAAAAAATCCCAAGAAATAAACAACACCTCCCCACCCCAACCCCCAAAATAAAGTCCAGACAAAGAGGAATATGCAACAGATTGACATATTGCCTTAAGCCTAAAATACTTACTTGGAACCTCTACAGGAAAAGCTTGCTGAGTCCCGAAATATATGATTCATCTAATTGTCACCTATTTCTTTCCCTTTCGGTGTGTGTGTCTGCTGGAACATTTAAAATTCCATCGTGTTTTAAACTGCATTGCATTTTTATGGGAAGAACAGCTGGAGAGGGTTTCTAGCATCTGTCCGTCTGTTCAGTTCTGTCCAAGCGTGTAGGTCAAGGTGATAAGGACAGGGAAGCCAGTGGTTATTCTGGTTGGTCTCTGGCACGGGATTTGGGTCTGAATCCCAGCTCTTCTGCATCCTGCCTGGGGACACACAGCTTCACCATTGACCCTCAACAGCAGCATTTATAAAATGTGGGTGTAAGAGCAGCGCCCCGCTCAGGAATGAGTAGTGAGGTAACATGGGCGAACCCTTAGCACAGTGCCAGGCTCGTGGGGAACATTAGGAGAGGGAGGGTTCCTTAAAGCCACTGGTGGGAACCCTGCGAGTCACCACCTACCTAAACTGAATGTGTTCTTTGAATATTTCAGAAGAGCCAGCCGTTTCGGGGCTCTCCTTGCGTGGCCCACCTGAATAGTCCACGGTAGGTAGACCCGGGTGCTTCTGCGGCCTGTGATGGTGTTACCTGAGCTGGCGGACATCCACAGGCGTGGCCAAGGGCCGCGGAGGCCAGTCGGGCGTGACAGTCACTAGAACAATTGTGCAGCGGGAGGGAGCCCTCTCAGCAACTGGCAAGTGCCACACGAACTCTGCCAGGGATGGAGAAGGTCAGGCTGACCCCTGCTCCGCCAGCCAGCAGGACCGGGCAGGGTGTGGTGCTGCGTATCTGAGGGTGGTTGTGGCTCCAGCTTCCACCCCTGCTTTTTCTTTCCAACTAAAAGCATACCTGGGCGTGTCTCCTTGGCACTAGTTTCCTTAACTCATTCCTTCATCTGGCAAATATTTATTGAGCACCTGCTTTGTGGCCACACAACATGGAGACTGCACGGCAGGCAGTATGATCAAGGCCTCTGTTTCTCACTGAGGCAAAAAATCTAGAAGGTTGTAAAAAAGTGAGATGCATGAGGGAGGAGTTGAGGGCAACTTCAGACAAGGCAATCAGGGAGGGCCTCTCTGAAGAGGTGACATTTGAGACAAGACTGGAAAGGTCAGAAGGGCCGGTAGGGGAAAAGGCCTTTCAGGCAGATGGAACAGCCTATGTGGATGTCTAGGAAGAGAATGTGTGCAGTGTGTAGGTGGGGGAGCTTTACAAAAGCTAGAGTGGCTGGGACATTGTGATCAAGGAGAATCGTGAGATAAGGTCAGCGGGGTAGGCAGGAGCTAGCAGGGGTGGAGCTCTGGACTCGGACCTGCCTGGGTTCAAATCCCATCTTTGCCTCTCTTTCATGGGGTGATTGAACAAGTTGGATCATTTGCCCTGAACCGTGGCTTCCACATCCATGGAAAGGGGGGAAGTAAAACAAGATCCCGCCTCAGCACGCCATAGGGGCTCAAAACGATAGTGCTGACAAGGGTTGCTGGCTTGTTGTTCGTTCACCTTCTGACACAGACATTCAGCAAACCTTTCCTGGCACCCGGGCATTCCCACCCCTCCGTGCTGCGCACCAGCTGGGTGTCCGTAGGGAGTTAGCGGTCTCTCCCCCATGTGCCCCTGCGGTGTCCCTGCGGTAGGAGTGCCCTCTGGCTGCCAGAACAAATTGCCACAAACTCAGTGCTAGGGGATAATCTGTCCCGTGATATTCCTGCTTCTTGAAAGTTGACTTAGCTCATGGCTCCGACGTCTGTATTCACAACCAGCAGGGTGGCGTCTTCTAAGCTCCTGCTGCTTCTCCGACCTCGGCTTCCCTCATCGCAAATCTTTCTCTGACTCTGACCCTCCTGTCTTCCTCTCCTGAGGACCTCCTCTCACGTGATGACACTGAGCCCACCCCCAGGTACTCTTTCCCCTGCCAGATCCTTAATGCCATACCATCTGCAAAGTCCCTTTTGCCATGTAAAGCCCCGTCCGCAGGTTCTGAGGTGTATAGGACGTGGGCACCTTTGGGGAGCCCTATTCTGCCAGCCACACCTGGTCCACCACCTTTGGTACTGTGCCACCTCTCTCTCCAGATTCTTTGTGGGTCTTCCTCCCCTTGAGGGAAACTTGGGCCCCAGCTTGCTCTGGTGCCTGGGGCCTGCACGCCGTCCCGTCTACCCCGGTACTCCTCTGCCCTCCCTGCGTCCCACGTGACTCACCCCACGGCTCTCTGCCCCTCACCCCTGTCACTGAGCCCCCAGGTCAGATTGACCCTCTCCTCACAAGTCACCTGATGTTCCATACCGCCTGCCTCCTCAGGTCACTCGTAGAGCCCCCGAAGGGCAGGGGCGGTGACTCATTTTTGCTGCTATGTCCTCATACCTGGCACAGCATGTGGCATGTGGCAACACCTGGGAAACCTGTCATTTTGAGTTGAGTCCTTGCCTCCTGCCCCCCTGTCACACCACCGGCTTCCTTGTTGCTATTTTAGGTGAATTCAGTTGCTGGGGCTGATGACACAAAGTACCACAGACCTGGAGGCTTCAACCACAGAAGTGTGCCATCTCAGCTCTAGAGGCTACAAGTCCTCAATTGTCACCGGTCAATGTGATGACAGGGTCGGCCCCTCCTGAGGGCTAGAGGGAGGCTCTGTTCTTTTCCTCTCTCCTGGTTTCTGTTGGCTTGCCGTCGATCTCCGGTGTTCCTTGGCTTGCAAAGCATCACTGTGACGTCTGCCTCCATCTCCCCATGGCATCTCTGTGTGTGTCTATCCTGTGTCCAAATTTCCCCCTAGCATAAGGACACAGACATATTGGACTAGAACCACCCTAATGACCTCATTTTATTGCTCATGTGCAAAGACCCCATTCCAAATAATCCTATTTCCTATGCACAGATCCCGGGATTTGCAGTTTAACATCTTTTGTGGGACACAGTTCAGCCCATGACATGAGGCTTCTGCCCTTGGAGTCTCCCACACTCGAGCCCTCAATCACCTTTGCCTCCACCTGCATAAAATACCGCTAAAGGGCTTGCTAAGTACGCTCGACCATTGAGCTGCGAGCCCTAGGAGGCATTTCAGTCCTGCCTTAGAGATCTGCAAAAGAGGAAGGGCAGACGTGCCTTTGGAGTCACTATTTCTCAGGCTGCGTCATCCAGGGAAAGGAAAGCAAACAGACTGGGGGATTGCAAGTAACTACCGGAAATTGTTTCCCCTCCTTCTATTTTCCTGATGTTTATCAAAGTCTCCCCCAGGGAGACTGCAGGTGTCTCATCTCATACACACTCCCAGGTAGGCATGCTTAGTGTCATCTAAGGCACGAGGCTTCTCAGTTCAGCACAATAGCAGTGTTGCAAAGCAGATGCTGTTCCTGCTCCATTTGAGACGCGCAAAACGTAAGGTCATTGTGCAAAGCCCCATACCTGCAACATGGTGAGGCCGTGGTTTCGATCCCGTGTGTCTGACCAGGGCTTGTGCCCAGACCCACCTCGATAAATCTCCCAGGTCAATGGCAGGAAATGCAGGTTCAGAAGAAGAAAAGAGCTTGGTAGGAGATGAATCTGACCCCAAAGCCATGTAGACTACTATTGTTTCCCTTTTTTAAGGAACTTTTAGAACTTACGTGCAATAAAGTGCACTAAAGTACAGCTCAAGGCATTGTTCCAACAACTTATGAACAATTTCAAACAGATAGCAAAGTTGAGAGACTGTTACTGTGAATTCTCATATGCCCACCAGCTCAGTTCTACGTTTTGCCATAATTGCTTTATTACATGTCTGTTCATTTACCCATCTGTCATCTACCTATCCATCACCCACCATCCATAGTCCATCCATCCATCTATCCCTCTACCCACCTTCCTAACCATCTTACTTTTTGGTTTCAAACAAGGTGCAATCCCCCCCTAAGTAGATCATCGCTCTGAGCACTTCCTAGAGCTCAATATTCCGGGGCAGATTTTTATCATTTGAGGTCAAACGTAGTTAAATCCTGTCAAATGCGCAGATTTTCGGTGCAGTTTGCTAACTTTGGATGGATGCCTGCATCAGTGTGACCTGAGAAATTCAAAACTCAAGAGCTAGAACATCGGTATCACCCAGAAAGATATACCCTCTTTTTAAAATGTTATGTTTTAACACATTTTTAATTTTTAATGTTTTCATAAAAATATTATCCTCATTTTTTCCCTTTCATGTGGAAGTATAATTCATCCCCAGTGAGTCCACACAGGAGCACAAGGAGCTTCTAACCCCTGGGCTGTACTTGCCAGTCACTTCTCTTCTTGATAGCTGGGTTGCCTTTGGACCAGATTCTTCGGTATTGATGTCAAATCAGTGGTTCTCAACTGGGGGTGATTTTTGCCTCCCGAGGACAGTTAGCGGTATCTGGAGACTTGTGTGTTGTCATCACTGGGTGGCTGGCACAAGGGAGTTGCAACTGGCATCTTGTGGGTAGAGGCCAAGAATGCTGCTGAACACCCTAAATGCTCAGGACAGCCCCCCCACAGTCAAGAATTATCCATCCCCAAGTATCATTAGTTCTGAGTCAGAGAAACCCTGACATCAGTAGACCTCAAATCCTCCAATCCGTCCACCCATTCTCCAGAATTACCTTGACGTGTCTGGATTTGAAATCAGATCTTCTTAGTTTCCATCAGGAGTCCTGCGCATCGAATACACAGAACCAGGCACGGAGGTCAGGAGGAAAAACACACCAAAGGGATTTAGAAAATCCAGATGAGGTACAGTGAGCAGACAGAAACCTATTTGCTTTTTCAGCTGCGTCTTGTCTGTCTCATTCACCTCTTTATTCCTGGCGCTGGGTGTCTGGTGATTGGTCAAGAAATGAATCAGTCAGCAGACTTCATTTTTTTTGCACACCTACCGCATGCCAGGCGCCCTGTGTGGTATTTGCGAATCTGAGGCTGTGAGAGGTGAAAACAGAGATTTGTGACTATGTGGTCAAGCCCTTTCACGGAGGCCGTCCCAGGGTGCCCCGGAAACCAGGAGGGGAGGTAAGCATTCTGTTGCGGGAGGCTGGGAGAGCTTCGTGAGTCACAGGACATGTCAGCAAGCCTTTGAAGGAATGTGTCAGATGAAGAGGGAGAAGGCAGCCCTATAGAGCCTCAGCGAAAGCTTGGAGGAGAGGAGCCATATGCAATGTTGTGCAGGGAAATGGGGTGTCAAGCATGACTGAGGCAATGGCTGATGGGGAAATTGTGATGAGACCAAGGGGGTGGGGGGGGACAGGTCCTGGAGCAGGGTGGGCCTGAAGAGCTGGGCTGTAGAGTTTGCACTTGATCCTGAGGGCAATGAGAAAGCATGGAAGAATTCAGACTAGAGGCAGGGCGTGGCCGATTTTGCATTTTTGAACAGTCACTCTGTCCGCGGGGTGGGGGGGACCTCGGAGAGGGTGGGGTTGGAGACAGAGGATGATGAGTAAGGAGCCTGCTTCAAACAGTCAGAGAAGATGAAGGCTTGAACAAAGGTGGGGCGGGGGTCAGAGAGTCAAGAATTATGTAGAAGCTTCCAAGGCTGGAAAGAAAGGGGTCCAGGACTGTGTTTCACAGAGCGTGGCCCGCAAAAGGCAGGTTCCTAAGGCTGCTAGGCCCTCATCTAGTGAATTCAATAGCATAGGGCTTCCTTCTCAACCCCATCCAGGAAATCATAGGATCTTAGTTATAGTTTTCTGTTCAGCAAACATGCCATTGAACTATGGTGTGCTACTCGTGGCGTATATAACCATGACTAGGGTAGACCCAGCCCTGCCCCCGGGGGCAGATGAGGGCAAGAGGTGGGTGAAAAGGTGGATGATGAAATTATTAGATATTTAGAAAACTGGCCTGGGCCAGGGAGGAGACAAAGAGAATGGGGAGGCAGTGGGCGATGGAGAAGACAGGACAGCATGTAGGTGGTTAAGGGCGGACCTCTCTGAGGAGGTGATGTCTGGGTGGAGGCTAGAGGTGTGGAAAGGAGGCAGGGATGCAGAGAACCAGGCAGGGGAGCAGCACCTGCAAAAGCCCTGATGTGGCCAAGTTTTCATGTGTGCAACTTGCAGCATGGAGCCCAGGGCAGTGGGACAGAGAGAAAAAGGGGTGAGTATAACCAGAAGAAAATTGAGAGGTGGCCAGAGCCTGTCCCGAGGGCTGAGAAAGTCACAGCGAGGAATTGAGATTGGACTCCAAGCTTGCGTGTGAGGGCATCGGAGGGGTTTGGGCAGGTGGGCTGCCCGGAACGGTTTGGAGGCAGCGAGAAGGGAAGCAGGAAGCCCACGAGCTCCTGGGTGTTGTCACATCGTTCAGGAGAAAAAAATATGAATCAGACGGACCTTGATTCAACGCTGCACGCTGCCACTTTATAGTTTTTTAATTTTAAAATGTGTTTTAACTTGGTTAAGTTATGACACCTACCCAGGAAAGTGTACAAAATGCCCTCATTGTAGTTGTATGCCTCAGTGAGTTTTTACACATGTGTAAACGCTGCACAGAGGACAATCATCTCCTCTAGAACAAGGAGTCGCAGTCCCCACAGTATTGACATTTGGGGCGGGACAATTCTTTGCTGCAAGGGGCTGTCGTGGGCATTACAGGATGTTGACCTTGACACCGGCCACCACCCACTAGATGCCAGTAGGATCCACACCTCTCAGGGTTTGTTAGGGTTTGTCTGTCTTCTCTGGAATTTTCTATCTATTGATCACCTCCACCATTGCCCCCACCTCTGACAACCACCAATCTGTTGTCCGAATTATTGAGGGTTTTTTTTTTTAAAGAGATTCCACATATAAGTGAGAGCATATGGTATTTGTCTTCCTCTAGCTGGTTTCTTTCACTCAGCACAATGCCCTCAAGCTCCCCCTGTGCTGTCCCAAACAGCAGCATCTCCTTTTCTTTTATTTAGCTGAACAATATTCCACTGTGTGTGTGTGTATATATATATATATAGAACATTTTCTTTGTTCATCCACTGTCGAGCACTTAGGTTGTCTCCAGGGCTTGGCTGTTGTAAATCATGCTGCAGTGAACAGGGGGGTGCAAGCGGTTCCTTCACCTCCCTTAGGCATACGTACACCCAGCAGTGGTATTGCTGGACCTTACAGTTGTTCTTTCAAATTTCTGGAGGAACCTCCATACCACCTTCCAGAGGGGCTGCACCCATTTTATTTTCCCACCAATAGTGCCATGGGGGTTCCGTCTCTGCACATCCTCTCCAGCGCTTGTCACCTCTTGTCTTTTTGATACTAGTCATTCTGACTAGTGTGAGGTGGTATCTCACTGGGGCTCTGACCCGCATTTCCCTGCAGATGAGATGTGGAGCACCCTGTCATACACCTGCTGGCCACGGGGACATCGTCTTTGAGAACACCTCTCAGTTTTGATAGCCAAAAACGTTTCCAGGCACTGCCAAATGTCCCCTGGTTAGGGTGGGGGGGGTGATTAGTCACACCTGACTGAGAACCACTGCTCCAGAAGTTTCCCTCATGCCTCCTTCGTAGACAATGTCCCCATCCCCATCCCTCAGTTTTGCCTGCTGTTGGCCATCTTATGAGTGGAAACATAAGGTGCCTCGCCATACAGTCTTGGGTCAGTGATAGAACGTTTTCGTGCCGCAGTTTCTTCCTCTGTGAAATGGGCTGATGAATGGAGCACATCAGAGGGACACCTCGAGAGCCGAATGAGCCATGAAGGTCTGTGAAGGGCGGGGCTCAGCGAAAACACTGCATCAATGCCACTTGTTAATGACGTGATGTCATGCCAGCTCCCTTGGCCCCTGCCAGCCTTCTTCCTGTTCTTTGGTGCCAGCATATAGTAGGCGGTCAGTAAACATTTATTGTTCTTGGCTGGCATTGCTGTTGCAATATTATGAATATTGTCTAGTTGATTCTGAATGGTTTGAGAGAAGTCAGACAAATTAAAACAATTGTTTCCTGGAAACTGTTCACATCCCATCACCTCAGAGAGGCCGAACCCGCATCTCAGTATGTAACTGTACATTCCGCAGTGGTCACGTTGAAAGAGCGAAGACATGGTGCAATTTTAACTGCATATTTTGTTTAACGCAAGGTATCAAAATATTTATCATTTCCGGTAGGCAATCGGGATGAAAATGACTAGAGAGACCCTTTTCCCCGTTCCGTTCCCCCCAGTGCGACGTCTTCGACATCTGGCGTGCGTTTGGAACTTCATAAAGCGTTGCAATGCGGAGGCTGGGTATTTCATCTGAACTGCTCAATCTGTGTCTAGACTTTGTAAAAAATATTCCAGTTGAAAAGGTCCATTCACAGAAAAAAATTAAAAGCTAAAGAAAGAAAGGAAGGAGGGGGTGGGGGGAGGAAGGGGAGTAGGGGGATGGGGGGAGGGGGAGAGGAGGGGGCGGGGAAAGAGTCATTCACATGCTCCAGCTGTACCAAGCCTACTCCCCAAACTAAACTGAAGATGGTTTGTTTTAATAAAGATGAAACCAAATGACAGCTTGAGCTGTTAGTCCCACCAGCCGCATTCCAAGTGCTCAGCAGCCACGCAGGGCTCAGGGTGGGTGGTCCTGTTGGGGGTCACCGATGTACAGTGTGAATATGATCCCAGAGAGTTCCTGGACGGCAGCACAGCTTTGGACCAGGCTTTCCCATCAGCAGCACTATTGATATCTGGGGCCGGATAATTCATGGTGCAGCGGCGTGTCCTGTGCTCTGCCTGGGTGTTTACTAACAGCCCTGTCCTCCACCCCTGGATGTCTATGGCCACACCCCCTGCCCCTCATAACAACCAAAAATGTTGTAAGACATTGCCAGGTGTTCTGTGGGGGAGAAAAATCACCCCTGGGTGAGAGACACTGCGCGACATCAGAGCCAGGTTCACATCCTACTTAGCTCTGCGTGTGCTAGCTGAGTGACCCTGGGCACGTCCCTGAGCCTTGGCCTGCTCCTGGGTGCGACTGGGCACTGAGTCGTCACCACCTGATAGAGCTCCTTTGACGTCAGATCTGGCGTCCATGTTGTGGTCCTGATGGGAGCCATGCCCAGCACATAGTAGGTGTTCAGTAAACGGTAGCTGTGCTTCCACATCACCAATCCAAGCTCTTAAATGGCTGAGTGCCCCTTGGAGGGAGGGGCAAGGCAGTTCCTGGGCCCTGAGGCTGCACGATGGCGGTGCCCACGGGGCCTTTGGGGCACGTCCTAGAGAAAGAGGGCTGGAGTCACTCCAACAATAAGAGTTTGAGGGTTCCGGGGGTTGGAGATCTGATCCTGTCACCTGGGGTCCCAGCTCTGCTGCAGATCTTAGTGATTTGGGGGTGCCTAACTTTCCCTTCTGTATAGGGCATACTTTGAGCACCATCATGTCCCACAAAACCCACTGGCTTAGCCTCTTTTTTTCTCTGTGATTGTGTTCTTAAGGAAGGGAGCGGTTCCCTAGGAAGAGAAACAGGGCTGGGGGTTTGGGCAAAGCCCAGACTCCCCTTTCGCTGCTCCACCCCGGGACCTTCCCTTCTCCACTCCCCACTCTCCTGGCCCAGCTGACTCTAGTTCAAAATTCAGGTCTTGGTGTGGCCGACACCTCCTCCAGGAAGGCTCCCCTGATTGCAGAGTCTGCTCTCCCTCTCTCTCTCTCTCTCTCTCTCACTGACCTCTCTGCTTCTGCCACCCCAGCTGGGTCACCTGTCCTTGTCCATTTGCCCATCTTGGCCAGGCTATGTGCCCAGAGCAGAGTTGGGGCTCAGGGTGTGTCTGTCCTGGGAGTGAATACACAGGAGCAGGGTGCACCAAGAAGAGAGTAGGTTCCCACAAGCTCATCCTGGCCACAGGTCTGTGGAGTTTGGCTCTGGGTTCAAGGAGAATCGAGAGACCCTCTGTCTTCCCCTCTGTGAGAAGACAAACCGACCTGTGAGGGTGTTTGAGGCTTGTGGGCTGGGGCACGAGGAATGGAGGGGCGAGGGTGTCCTGAGTCCCTGGGAGGGGCAGAAACGTACTACCTAAGGAGGATTTCCCTGGCCCGCTGTGCCAGGCAGGTGGTGGGGGAGAGGCAGTGTCTGGGGAGGCTGTTGTAACAGCCCGGGCCAGGGTGGTACGCAGCCTATGGGGGCTGCGGCCTTGTCCAGGACAAGACAGAATCCGCGGTCCCCTCCCCGAGCCCCATTCCAGCCCCTCCGGCTCCTCTCTGCCTCTGGCCCAGGCAGCTGAAGCCGGGAGGTGAGAGGATGCAGCCCCTGTGGTGGCCATGTGGGTTCTCCAGGGGCAGAGGGGTGGCCTGCGGGCTCCCCAAGGGCACAGCAGGCCCAGCCCTCCGCTCCCGTGGCAGCCAGAGAGTTCCCACGTGGGAATGCAGTCGCTACTCCCCCACATTCCAAAACCCTCCGTGCCAGCCATGCCTCCCCCAGGGAGGGTCCGCCCGGCTCCAGTCTGGTGGTGCCAGCCCCTGAGCAGGAAGGTGTCAGGGGGAACCCAGGGGCTTCAATGGACAGGACAGGTCTGTGCCCAGGTCCCTGTTCTCCCTGAAGCCCAGATGGAGCTGCGGGGTCTCTCGGTCTGGCAACAGATTGGGGGGCCAGGTTTTGCTGCTGTGTGGAGGTGTCCCCTCGGGCCCCTTTTCGGCCTGCAGGTGTTAGTCATCACGCCACAGAATAATGGCAGCCAGCCTTTGCCAGGAGCAGACCGCTGCTTCGCCCCGAGGGAGGGCCCTGCCCCTTGGGGGAAGCTCGGCCAGGCGTGTCCTCACCGCCCTCCAGGAGCAGGGCAGGCCAGGCTGGGCTCAGGCCCTGCCTCATTCAGGGGCGCGGGGCACAGACAGGAGCATGGGCTGGGAGGGCTCTGCACGCCTGGGGTGCTGCTGGCGCGGGCACCTGCTGGCTCTGACCGTGAGCCTCCTCACCTGTGGGCCAGGTAAGCAGGGCTGGGCTGCCGCCAGCGGAGGAGTCAGACAGATGTGACATTCGTGCAGGAGAGGGACAGATGTGGCAGGTGACTTGGGCTTCAGGCCACCCTAGGGGCAGCTGGGAGGTCTTTTCCTTTTTGGCAAAGGCTTCTGTAACAGCAGGCCGGGTGAGAATGCATTTTCCAAACTGACTTGGATGAGTTCACAAACCCGCTGTGACGTGGTGAATTAAATACCTGCCGGGATGAGTGCTGGAGCCTGCCGGGCCTTCCCTGTCCCCCCTCACTCACAGGCTCACTCCCTAGAGGCTGTTTTGATTGACACCTGGGCACCCGGTCCCTATGCCCAGCTGTCCAGAGGGAAATGAGCAAGTCCAGGGCCTTGCTCCCAGGATCTCTGGGCTGGCAGGTGAGGCAGTCGGGTGCTCGATTACCCAGGATCCCAGGTTGAGCAGGAGCTTGGCAATCTTAGTGGCAGTAGAGTGGTGGGTGGGGGCTTCTATAGGTGCTAGTAGCAGAAAAGAGGGTGAGAGCCTTCGTGGGAGAACTAGGTGGACAAAGGCCAGGAGGCAGGAGGCTGCCCCGTGTGTGGGTGGTTCGGTGCCATGGGAGCTTCTCAGGCTGCATGATGGGGGTGCAGAGGGAAGCAGAAAGGCAGCCTGTCAGGGTTAGCAGAGGTGTGCTCCTAGACCCCAAGTGGGATATGGCAGGTCTGTTGGTCAACTTGGAAGAAAGCCCACCAGCTTCAGGGAAAGGCAGGGGGTCCAGCTTGCTGCGTCTGTGTGCCAGGCAGGAGGGACCACGCTCTATCTCTCCTACACAGAGAAGGTCCAAGACCCTCTCTGTGTGGTACCTGGGCTGCCAGGACCCCTGGCTCTTTTACTCCAGCTGGCCCCTTGGGCAGGATGTCAGGGCTTTGCAGCCAAGCCTCTCTAGAATCCAAGATAAGCCCAGGCTTGTAGAAAGGGGCACCTACCCTGTGCCAGGTGCTTACACAGCTACTCCTTGGCTCCTTCCAGGAGAAAGGACTGTCCTCAGTGCTTAGCTGGGAAACAGAAGTCACCAGTGCCTGGAGGGGAGTGGAGAGGACCTCCCCCTCCTGGGGGCCGCCTCGGCCCTCCCACGCCCAGGCGGAGCTGCAGCTCCTGGGGCAGGTGGGGAAGGCGCCCAGCCCCCAGCCCTCAGGCACCGAGGCCTGGCCCTGGCCCCCAAGAAGAGCTTTGCGGTTGGGTGCCATTGTGAGACATCCCCACAATGACCTGAAGAGTGGGGGACTGGTACAGGGCGGTCCCACCACCTCCGATGGTGCACGGCCCTGTGAGCGATCCCCAAAGCACGACACAACAGTGGCCGTTTAGCAGCTTTTGTCCCCAAGGCTCTCTCAGGATGTAATGCTGGGAGCAGCTGGACCCCTGCTCCTGCCCCAGGGTGGGCTGGCCCCCTCGCCTATGGGTCACCATCCCTGCCCACTGCTCCGCCGTTCCCACAGTACTGGGACACCTCTCAGGACGAAGATCCCCCCAGAATGCACACGGATACCGTCCAGGTGCAGCAAGTATGTATCACATGAACGCAGGAGGCCAATCGCCCCTGCTGGGAGCTCCTGATCTACTACCTCAGTCCCCAAGGTCACGACAGACACCCTGATAGCCCTGGGGGATGCTCGCTCATCAGCTCTGCTCAGACATCTGGGGCTGCGGGCGCTGGCAGGAAGATAAACAAACACCTTGTCTAAGAGCTGAGGCCAACCCCCAGAGCCCCTGACTGAACCCAGCGCTCAGCCCCCTGAGGCTCCCGGAGAAGCACCCGGCTTTGCCATCGCCCCCTCTGCAGCCCTCTCCACCCCTGCAGGGCTGAACGGAGGAGCCCCTGGATTTGCATCGAGAGACGAACACCGCCTCTTTGTTCAGGGCTCCGTAACCCGTCCAGTCATAGGTTCAGCTTCTCTGTCTTGGGGACATCTTCGGGGACAACATCCAGACTACTTTTTGAGTCGCTCCCCTCTCCACTGCTGTGTCCCAGAGACGCAGGGCTCACCCTGTTCCTACCCACCTTTGGGACTGCTACTCACTGGGCCAGCCAGTGCGACCCGGTGGTGGGAGGGTGGTGGGAGCGGATAGCTCTCAAGGCAGGAGAACCTCTTGGGGCACCCCACCCGCCACCTGCCCCCCCGAACAGAGTAGAAACAGAAGATCTATATCCATAATACAAATAATGATGTTATGAAGGGCTGAACTGGAAGTGCCTTATTTGTTTAACTGCCTTAAAAATGCTGCCAGATATTTTATCATCTGTTTTTGTCACACTACATGTCATATATTTGTATTTTGAAAATATTTGGCCGTTTTTATTATGTCCACTGAAAACCTGAAACTGAAGGTCAAAGGGACTTCTGAAGGTCACCGAGTCACAAGTGGGCAAGCGGGATGTGAGCCTAGAACAAGTTCAAGTCTTCAGCTCCTGCTCTTAACCCCTGTGCTACCCCGTTATCAACTCTTAGGACTCAAAGCCCAAATCTGAATGGCGATGGCCCCAGGGAACCTTCAGCTGCAGGAATGGAGGACTCAGCCAAGGGGAGTCTGGAGTTCAGGGGCCAGAAGAGTACCCCTTGTCCCTGGGTTCAAGGGACAAGGCAGACATCCAGTCACTTAAAAAGCCACCAGGCAAATAGCCAGGAAGGTAGACGTGAGGAAGTCTGACCTGGGGGACAGGCAGCCGTTGGACCAGAAAGTTGCTTTTCCTAAATCCTGGAGAAAAGATGTGGTGGAGAGGCCATTAAAAATTAACCTTCAGGGAGTAAGGACCTGCCTAGCAACTGACTCTGACCCCACTGAGAAAGAGCGACTGGCCCGTAAGAGATGCGCAAGAAACGCTTGTTGGGTGGATGTGGGGCAGAGGGTCTGGAATGAATGAACAAAGTAGTCGATGCATGAGTCTTTATGTAGAGATTCTTATGGAAAGGGGAGAAAAATCCAGAAGAAAAGATTTTTCTTCCTGCTGCTTCCTGCTGTGATAACCAAGCTGGGTCCTTTCTCCACAGGGGTACCATGGAATGCAGTGGTCTTTGCCCAGAAAGACCCCAAGACGTCTGGAGCCACCAGACAGCCAACATACAATATCTTATCTCCAGTGTCACTCAGCAAGCCCCGGGGTAGGTAATAATTAAGACCGGGAACAACCGGCATCTACTAAGTCCTTAACTCCCTGCCCTGCATGTTGCTAACTGCATCACAGGCACTATTTCATTGCATCTCTACAACAGCGCTGCGCTGTTCCCCCTTCAGATGTGTGTAGAGATAAGGCTCAGAGAGGTTAAGTGACCTGTCTCAGATCAAACAGCAAGAAGGAAACAGAGCTGGAAGTTGAATCCAGCCAAGTCCACTTCTTCCAGATTCCTCCCACTGAGCATTCTGTTTCCAGTCCTGTAGGGGTTGCAATTGGCTTGATTTTCAGGAGGGAAAATAAAGGGTCTCTGGGAAGCGAAATGGACTTGAGGACCGAGTGCATAGGACTCTGTCTCCTCTGCGTTATTCGCGAATGCTGGCTTCCTTCAGAGCAGGCAGGAGAGAGACAGCCTGACCCTTATCCCTCCTCTGGGACTCCCGGCTGCCCCCCCACTTTCCCTCCCCACGTGGGTACAGTGCCCTGGATGCAGACGGTGTCCATGGGCCTCAACCTGGACCCAGCCATCAACTCTGCCCCATACAGAGACAAATTTCCTGTTGCTGGGACACAACTGCTTGAATGGGTTGAGCCCCACTATCTAAGAAGCTGCCAGCAGCTAAGCCAGGCAAGCAGTTGGAATTGGGAAGCATTAAGAAGAGAAAGGGTCAGGCGATCCTGTTCTCAGCTTCATATTTCGTTTTATTATGAGACAAGAAAATCCTGAGGTTAAGTCCACTTACAAAAAAAAAGTCTATCCTTTAGAAACTTCTGATCTATTGCAAATAATTGAGGTACACATATCCCCTTGGTGGGAAGCAGCTCGGGCAAGGGGGGGTTTGAAGCCCAACCCCTTTTCTGGGATTTGCATGCTGCCCTCTGCTCCCTGCCCCTGGGTGATGCGTCCCCCCTCCCAGGAGTCCTGTTGTCCACTCCCTTTGGGTGACCAAGGGTTCTTAAGCAGCCCAGCAGAGCATATAACAGTATATGCACTGGTGCCGGTAGTCTGGGTTCAAATCCCAGCTCTGGGACTTCTTGGACAACCGAGATAACCTCTCTGAGCCTCCTGTCGCTTCTCTGCAACACAGGAATAAATGTGGAAAGGAGGAGTTGTAAGACCTAAATTAAATGAGATGATGCCTCCAGAACAGGGGTCCCCATTGCCTGCCGGGGATATCTGGAGGTCTGTTTCCTTGTCACTACTCCCCAGGAGGGCTGGGGCTGCTGACATCTGGTGGTTAGAAGCTAGGATTTCTTCTGTCACCCACCTTTTCTGCAGGCTGAGAGCTCATTCCTTACTGTCCTCTGCGCGGGGGCTCCTGGCATATCCTCTTTGTCCCCAGGTTCTCCTCCCATTTTGCGTATCTCTGCCCAGCCCTCTGGGAGCCTTTACACTGCTTTCTGGTTTCTGAGACCTGCCAGTGAGACCTCTCTGTGCCCCAGTCCCCAAAACCTTATCTATCTCCTTAACTGATTATCAAGATGGTGACCCGAGAGAACCGGTCCCAAAGAATCCTTGCTTTCTGGCTCTAGCAAGCTTTCATGACCCTGATCTTCATGCTGTTTTGAGATTTTATTCCTTACTTGTTGGAAGACAGAAAGCCAGTAAGTACGTATTCCCGGCTTTGGACTTTACACCAGAACCTTCCCAGAAAGAGTTCTTAGCTCAGAGAGTGAGCTGATGCAATCAGCGCTGTGCCCTCGGCATCTGAGATGGTTGATCCTTGTACCTTCTGTTGCCCCCCACAGAGGGCTTCCTTTTTAGGCTCCTGGATCCAGTCTCTAATGTATAGGTGTTGGGGCGGGGGGCTCCCTGCACAATACCAAGCAACTCTGGGACACCAGCAGGGCATCCAAGAATTCAACTCAATCCTGATGTTAGGAGGTGGGGTCCAGATCCCGCAGATTGAAGGCTCAGTCCTATAAGACTATAAGTCCTGTAAGTCCTGTAAGGCTGCCCCCAGCCCATATTCTTCAGATTGTAGCTGTTAGTCACCTGTGCTTCTGACCAACTGGCTATAAATAAGAGGTTCCCTCAACCTCTTCCTTGGGTTTAATTAATTTGCTAGAGCATCTCAACAGAAACTGTTCACCTTATTATATACTGGTTTATCATAAAAAGGATATAACTCAGGAACAGCAAGATGGAAGAGAGACATAGGGCAAGGTGTGTGGGAAGGGGCGCGGAGACCCCACGCCCTCACCAGGCATGCCACTATCCCCAGATCTCCACTTGTTCGCTGAGAAGCTCTCCCAACCCCATCCTTGTGGATTTTTACTGAGGCCTCATTACGCTGGCATGATTCATGAAATCACTGGCCAATAGCAATCGACTCAACTTCCTGCTAATTCCCCTCCCATGAAAGTTTCTACTCTCTAAAACGTGGTTGGTTTCCCAGGCAACCAGCCCTCTCCTTAGGTGAGATCCCAAAGCCAGTATTAACATAACAAGTGACACCTGGCCCGCTCTCCGTAAATTCCATGGGTTTTAGGATCTCTTAAATATGTTTCTTTTTTTTAATTGGTATCATTAATATAAAATCACATGGGCAGCATTGTGATTACTAGATTCCCCCCCGTTATCAAGTCCCCCCCACATACCCCATTACAGTCACTGTCCATCAGTGTAGTAAGATGCTATAGAGTCACTACTTGTCTCTGTGCTGTACAGCCTTCCTCATGCCCAACCCCACATTATGTGGGCTAATTGTAATGCCCCTCATTCCCTTTCTCCCTCCCTCCCTTCCCTTCCACCCTCCCCAGTCCCTTTCCCTTTGGCAACTGTTAGTCCATTCTGGGGTTTCTGTGAGTCTGCTGCTGTTTTGTTCCTTCGGTTTTTGCTTTGTTTTATGCTCCACAGATGAGTGAAATAATTCGGTACATATCTTTCTCCGCCTGGTTTATTTCACTGAGCATAATACCCTCTAGCTCCATCTGTGTTGTTGCAAATGGTAGGATTCATTTTCTTCTTATGGCTGAATAGCATTCCATTGTGCATATGTACCACATCTTCTTGATCCATTCATCTACTGATGGACACTTAGGTTGCTTCCATTTCTTGGCTTTTGTAAATAGTGCTGCGATAAACATAGGGGCGCATATATTTTTTGAATCGGAGAAGTTGTTTTCTTTGGGGTAAATTCCTAGGAGTGGAGTTCCCGGGTCAAATGGTATTTCTATTTTTAGTTTTTTGAGGAACCTCCATACTGCTTTCACAATGGTTGAACTAGTTTACATTCCCACCAACAGTGTAGGAGGGTTCCCCTTTCTCCACATCCTTGCCAGAATTTGTTGTTCCTAGTCTTTTCTATGTTGGCCATCCTAACTGGTGTGAGGTGATACCTCATTGTGGTTTTAATTTGCATTTCCCTGATGACTAGCGATGTGGAGCATCTTTTCATCTGCCTGTTGGCCATCTGAATCTCTTCTCTGGAGAATTGTCTGTTCATATCCTCTGCTCATTTTTTAATCGGGTTATTTGCTTTTTGGGTGTTGAGGTGTGTTAAATATATATTTCTTGTTATACATCACAGTGGTACAGCTTTAAAGACTTTCCAGAAAAGATGCTTCAGCCGGGTATTTTTAAATTTATAAAAGAAAAAAATAGGAGCAGCGATACTGATTCTTCCTTCTCGGACTTGGCTGTAAATTGGGACGGATGTAGGAAATCTAATTGTAGGCTCACTGTGGAACACTTAGAAAATTCAGTGGAGACAAAAGAATGACTCTTAAATGATGAATAGGTGTTAATCTGAGGAAAGGAGATAGTGAAAAATGCAGACAGAAGGGAGAAATGAATGAAGATCCATGATTTGTTTGGCTGGGGAACTGCAAGAATGCAGCTGTGAATTACGTACACAACTGGAAGGATGTGATGGTGGGAAGGGCGCAGAGCACAGTGTCTCGACCTCGGCACGATTGACATTTGCAGACGGGGTCATTAATTCCATCCCGTGCGTCACGGGGTTGGTAGGGGCCTCCGTGGCCTCTGTTGACTAAATGGCAGTAGAATACCAATAATTGTGATACCCACTGATGCCTAGATGTCACCAAATGTTCCCCAGATAAGGCATGCCTGGTTGAGAAAGAGAGAGACAAGGACGTGGACCATTCAAGACCGATCCATTAAGGAGTTCTATCCTGGGGCAGGACCCACTGAAAGAACTGAAGGAGAGAACTGACGGTCAGATTTTCATTTTCAGGAAATTTCTGTGATTACAATATCTTTCCTCTTGCCCAGATGCGTGTTTTCTCGGTCAGAAGGGTTGCCCGACTTCCCCCAGCCTCTGAAACACACAGAAGCTATTCTGGACAAAAGGTTTGCCCAGTGGAAGCACAGAGATTCCAGCTACGTCTCCCACCACGGAGAACTTGCAGGGCGCCGAGTAGGACTGCAGCCAGCCACCTCCTCTCAGAGAGCTATTCCCAGACGTGCACCCCAAGATGCAAATGCTGACCCACCCATGCTTGAACCCACAAGCCTCCCTGGTCACTTGCTCCTGCACCATGCTTGATAACAGGGGGCAGCATTGCTGAAAGCCCCCTGCAGATGGTTCTGGGCCCACAGGAGCCAGTCTTCCTGGGACATCTGCAGGGGTGACTGGGAGGAGAGGAAGTGTGCCGCCCTTCACTTCTCCAGCAAAGACCACAGCCAGTCCTCCGTCTTTGCTTCTGGGAAGAACCACCCAGTCCACGGGGATAATGTCCTCTGCCTTTTTAGAGTCAACCTCTGGAGAAATTGCCCATTCAGAGCAAAGAACCAGTGCCTCACCAAGTCCCCAGGCAAATGGAATTTTGCTCCAGGAACTCCTTTGCTGGAAGTATGGGTGCAGTCCCCAGCTCTGCAGAAGGAGCTTTTTCCAGGAAAGCATCTCTAGACACACTCACCCTAGAAACTGCAGATGGACAAGTCACCAAAATGTACTCAGCTTCCACCGAGCCCTCATCCACAGAACGCGTTAGAAAAAGGAGCGCCTGGGACACCAAACATCTTCCTGCAACAATCCCAGCGGAGCCAGAGCTGTACACAGATTTCATGGTTTCCAGGGAAAATGTCCCAAAAGTCCATGATTTACTCTTAGACCACAGTGGCTGCCTCAAATTCTCCAGGAAGTACGAATCCATTATTTGGGACATTTTCTTTTTCCCTAAGTCATCACCTAGAGGGACCCCAGATTCCGACTCCATCAAACACTGAGTGTCCCTTCTCTTCTGAACCCAGCTCTGCAGGACACACAGGGTAAGCCCGGGTGATCCTCTGTTGTCATCTGCATTGGCTCTTGGTGATAAGTTGTCAGGATCTAGCACATTCGCCATCCAGACAGTCACCTCCTCCATGACCGCAGGGACCCCTGAGACCCGTAATGCTGGAGTGACGAGTGGGGGTGACTATAAAGACTCCACTTTAAGTGTCATGAACAAGAGGCAGTGAGGAATGAGCTCAGATCCCACAACAGCGCCCGGCCTAGAGGAGGGGTTTCAGCACCACGGACAGTGTCCAGGCATCAGCATTGGTGCAGATGCCCCAAGGATTGTCACAGACGCGGCTGCCAACCTCACACTGCAAGCTTGCACGAGGCCAGTTCTGCCGGAAAAACGCATTCTTCCTTAGCTGCTATCACAGCATTGGGGGCTGCCCAACATCCGAAGACTTCCACTGGCCCCAGTGTGGCCCGTTGCCCTCCCCTTACTCAGCTGGGGTCCCTGAGGCTGGCACAAACGACAGACCTCTGAGTCCAGGGGACACGACTACATAGGGTCCCATCACAACTTTACTTGACCACCTCGTTCCCTGAGATTTCAGGTGTAAGTCAGCCTCTCCACAGCCCTGACCTAATGACACTGTATGTTTCCAGTACTTCTGCGAAGCCAGGGACACTGACCGACATAAGTGGGCCCTTTCTCTCTTCTCTGCCTGGCCCCGCATCTACCTTGCGCTTGACGACTGGTGGTTATTCGTCATCAGTTACTATCACCATGGGAACACCAGTCCTTACAGCCCAGAGGCTGAGCAGAGGTCTCTATCACTTGCAATGTGGCATTTACAATGTGGGCACGTGAGTCCCCAAGTGAAGTGACTTGGACTCTGAATACAAGATCCAAGAAATAGAGCCCCAGGGCTTCTGCACAAAGGCTCACAGCTTCACTCATCTCCAGGAGTGATGCACTGACTAGCTCCACAGCTCCACCGATCCTAGAGCCAAGACAGGCCTCCGCCAACTCACGGGGCTCCAGGTGGGGTCACTCGCTCCCTTGGCTTGATGGACTCCTCCTCCTCCCACAAATGCAGAGGCATCCACAGCATGGGCCCCTAGTTCTGGGGCTGAACTACATTCTTCTGGCCTTACCCACTCAGAACCAACCAAGGTCACGTCACCAGTGATGACGGCCTTCACCATGGAGGCCACCAGCCTTTACTCTTCAACCTCTGGTCATCCTAAATCTGTTGGGAATGGGCAAGAATCTGTTTCCTCACACACTCGTGGACTGCAGGAGACCAGTAGGTCCCAGGACGCCAGCTCAGCCACAGACCCAAGTGTGGTCTTTCCCCAACCATCCAGGGCTGCTCCTACATGGGTCACCGGGTCTGAGTTTACATCATCTGATGGAATATCTGGTCCAGACTTTACTCAGTCCATGGGTAACACCAACATCTTCAACCATCCCCTCCCTCCTTCCATGGCAGACTCTTCACACACGACCTTCAGAACACCCACAAGTACTTCTGGAGCTACACCAGAGAGGACTCTTCCTCTGAACATCAAAAGCCCAGCCTCCAGGGAAGAGAGACCCTCAGATGAGATGCAGGCTTCACTGCCCTCAGAGGTGACCACTTCTGTCACTGGAGGTCTAGAAGCTCAGTCATGGACAAGATCTTCTTTGGAGGAAGGGACCCAAATCTTATCTCCCCTGGTTCTTGTCCTAAACTCAACCTCAGTTTCTTCTGTCTTCTCCAAAGCAAGAGACCAGGAACCCCCAGTTCTCCTCTGCATGCCCCAGGACATACACCATCCATGTACTTCACAGACATGCAATCCCAGGAAACCTCCACTGTCCCCAGACACTGGCTCCCAGAAGATTTCTCCTGGCCCCTGAGTGCCGCTGCAGGAGAGGAATTGAAGTGGCCTCTGTAGGCCTCACCTCATCAGTGGCCAGGCCACTGAAGGCCACCACATATGGCACTGCTGAGACTACAGCCACTGAGGAGATCTCCCCTCATGTTGAGCTCAGCTTGGCTAAAGGTCCTGATAACTTCATCCCATTTACAAGTAAGAAGCCAGTCCTGACTTCCTTTGCTTTGGGGTTCTGAGGACTGGTGGACATAACCAAATGAGAAGAGAGAATTTCTGCTTAGAATCTTCTTGCTGGTTCCACGTATCTAATAGGATCATTCTACACTGTGTAACTGGAAACACGTTCAGCCTCTTTGAGCCCAAATTCAGTTACTCCTAGTCTGAGCCTACCTTTCGCCTTTGCAGATACGAAGTGTACATGATAATCATCAAAAAGTGATAGAGGAAAATGACAATCAAGACATATAATGGGCATGTGTTATTTAATCTGACATAATAATCCATGATCTTGTCCTGATTTTACTCACGGAGACTCCAAAACACGGGAGGGAAAGATGAGCCAATGTTGCATTCTCATGCTGTTGAAGACGGAAGAGCACCCGATGTTCTGGCTTGAGATCAGTGAATCCAGCCGTCCCACGACCACCGAGAAGCTCTTTAATAATTATGACCCAGGCCTTCTTGGGGGACTTGATTCCATGCCTAGGAGAGAACTGTTCCTTGCAGTGTGGCTTCTCCGAGACAAATGATGGGCTGACATCTCCATCCCCTTCTCCTTCAGGACCTGGGTCTGTGGCTACCACCACCAGGGCCCGGAGTGAGGGAGCACATGGAGGCACCACGTGGCCACCTGGTGACCTCACGCCTCTGGTGACTGCCATCGATCTGGGTACGTATGATTCTCCTCCGTGTGCACTGTGCCAGAGCCTTGCCTCCTGGGATCCGGAATAAAATCATTGACTGCCTAAACCCCAGGTTCTGGTAGACAACAGAACTTTGCGCTTTCGCACGCAGAGGCCGCTGATGGTCATCAGTCAGTACGGGGATTTGTCGATTTGTCCCGTGAATCGCTTCTACTTAGTAATATGATTATGTGTTCGGGAGCCAATCACTTCAGCCTTAGGAACAGATACAGGGTCTACCCATCAGCTGGCTGATTATGAAGGGCCTTTCTAAGTCACAACGGTCAGGGATTGCCATTGAGCAAGGAGAGATAAATGTGAGATGCCCCAGGTTTATTCTCTAGAACTAAGTAAATAAACTGTTATGGCTTTCGATACAGGGCAGTTGGGAGGAGGTACCACTTAAGGTGCTTAGGTCGATGGCTTCAGCTGTTCTGATGCTGAAAGCCACCAGTTGGCATGTCCTTCTAAGCTAGGAGCAAGAGCTCTGTCCTTTCCTGATGAGAGGGGTAAAAGAATAGGAAAATATATAGGAAATAAGATGCTTTGATCTGTCTCTTCTAACCTGTTAAAGCCAAGCCACGGAGCCACCTTTCAATTAGACTACAGTTTTGAGGTCTAGAGGAGAAAATTAGGTATCAGACCAAATAGAGGGAATGGAGTCTGGATCCAAGGAGGAAAATAATGGGACAAAGTAAGAGGACATTTTCCCCAGGTCCTGGGTGGGATCTTTACCCTCCACTAAGACATGAGATGCGGTACACACGTCCGCATGGGGTCACACTGATAGAAACTCAAATGTCGCAAAGGGAGCTTGCTAAGCCACTAGAACAAGCCTGCAATGCCAGCCTCAGACACAGGGACAGAGAATGTGATTCCTGCCCTCCGAGGGGCAGGTTATAGGCAGAGGGTGTGTCCAACTGACGTGTGAGGTGAGGGGAAGGAGTCCAAACCCTTTGGCCATGCCTTGCTAATGTCCTAACTGAAGATCTGTTTCAGTCCCAGGCCTGCCCAGCAGAAGCCCAAGGGCATCTAAAGTCGCTGCAAACGCAAGACCTGAGGAGCCCAGCCTCAGCCACGAGAACAGAGCCACTGTGGCTACTTCTGAGGAGACCCCAGCAGAGACTGCGTGGGGGCCGGCCACCCTTCAGTCTGTGGCCACAGGACGTGGCAATGTCGGACTCCCTCAGCGGCCCACAGAACCATCTCCAAGTGGGATGCCACACTCCCCTTACCCGGCTGTGGCTTGGGCTGGCACCCATCCCGGGATGCCCCAAGGAGCAATGTCCTCCCTCCTCCCAGAGCCCACTCCCGCAGGCACCGCCTGGGGGGCCACTGTGGACACACATTTCCCCGTGAGCTCATCTCCCACTGGCCTTCAGGACTCAGCCACAGGCTTAGTTACAGCCCCCAAGGCCGCCACAGGCACGGGGACAGATAAATCTGAACTTGGACCCGTGCTGTGGTTCAGTACCAGAGTCACTCCTTCCACTGCCCTCAGGCACAAGGCAATGAACGCTGCAGGCGAGCATCCCATTCTCTGGGGAATCAGATCTACACCAGACTCCGCAAAGCCCTGGAGAAACTACAGCCCCTGCTAGCACGACTTTCTCCAAGCAGCCAACCGCACAGGCTGATATAAATAGCACCCCTCCCGCTTTTACACCTGATGCTTTCACCTTGGTCTTGGCTGCCGGGAAACTTCTGTCTTCGGCATCTGCCACAGGTTCGATTCCTGTTGGAGCCACAGGAGCTCAAGAAGTCAGCTCAGGGCCAAGTGATAGCTCACCCATCCCACGGCTGCCCTCCCCGACGGGGGCGTTATCAGGTGGGGTCCCACTGCCTCCGACGGTCAGCACTGAAGTGTCTGCCACAGGGAAAGCTGCGCTTCCCAGCAGAGAGCCAGAGGAGAGGCCTGTTCTGCCTCCCACCGTGACTTTTACAACTTTCGGACAGGCGTCAGCACCCACAGCTCCACTCCCTGGAGAGACCATATCCACAGTGGGGACTCGAACCTTCCACGCAGGTGCCCAGGGACAGAGCCTAAGGGCTCCTGTATCAGAGATGACAGACGCATCCATCTCTAGAAGCGAAGTGCAGGCAAGCTTGGTCCCAGCATTGACCACAGAGATGCCATCAGCCTCCTCCAAGTCCCTGGGGACCATCCATGACTCACCCAACTTTTCTGGCCTGCCGAAGACCACAGATCCTACAGGCACAAGCGTGGAATCTGGGACCACTACATTTCCGGTTCTGGTCAGTAGCATGCATGATATCCTGGCCACTTCCAAGACCACCGCAGACATAGAAACAAATCCTTGGACAGACGTGGCAGTGACCACTCACTGGGCGTTTGGTACTGGCTCTGAGCCACGTTTCTCTGCCCCCACGCACTCAGAGTCACCCAAGGCCACTTCTTCGATGGTTACTGCCTCTGCTGTGGAGACCACCAACCTGTCTCCATCATTGTCCATTTATCAGGCTGCGGAAGAGCCTGGTCCCACACACACTGCTGGACTGAGGGACACCAGTCATCTCCAGGACACCAGTTCAGCCACAGACAGAAACACGGTCCTCTCTCGAGTGTCTGGAGCTGCTCCTACTGAGGTGGCCAGGACTGCATTCACTTCTAACAGAATATCCGGCCCAGGACCTACTCTGTCCTTGGGGACATCCATGATCTTCACAAGAACCAGTACTGACCGTTTGTTCTCTCCCATAACAGAACCTTCACGCATTACCTTTACCCCAGGAGCAGGTCCCTCTAGAGCCACATCTGGGGGTTCCCCAGCTCTGGGCAAAGTAACCACAGATGCCCGGGAAGGGCCACCCCTGACCAGGACTCAGAGTTTCCCCTCTCGGAGATGCCCACTCTTGTGAACAGAGGTCCAGAGACTCCACGGGAAAGTACTTCCTCTGGAGAAGAAATCAGATTCCTGTCTGGCCCTGTGACATTGTCCAGCCTAATCTTGCCTACATCCAGTTCCTCCAAAGGAAAGGACTTAAGAGTCCTCGCTTCATCGGTGCCTGCCTCAGGATGGTCGCCATCCACATCACCCACCAGCACACAATCGCAGAAAACCACAGCTTTCCCAGGCACTGCCTCTCCAGAAGGTTCCTTCTGATCTCTGAGCACTGCTACAGGAGAGGACTGAAGAGCCCGGGCCTGCTCCAGCGTCTGACGACTCTACCCCCTTTGCAAGTAAGAACGCATTGTTCCTAAATTCTTTCCATGGAGGTTTTGAGCTTTGGTAGTCCACCTGAATGGCAGAGAGAGGTCTGCTATCAGCAGTCTTCTCTCTGGTTCTGTCTTTCCGTTAGCATCCTTCTATTTCCTCAGCAAATCTAGTGGCACTTCCAATTGGCTGGGCGCCCAGATTCAGCTCTCCACCTCCCAGAGACGAACTACGTATTTCAGGAGAGGCAGTAGAACACGGCTTGTTGGGAGAAATGGTGATTGCTGATGGCTAACTTTGTTGGTTACCTGCTTTAACTATTTTAATGACCGTCCAGGGTTAGAGGGAGCTGGAGGGAGTGGGCTGGGCTGTTAGGTGTTAGAATAGCCGATTAAAGCAACAAGCCCCAAATGAAAGTGACAGTCAAGCCCCTGGTCGCCTACTGTGGTAGTCCAGGCAAGAGGTAGAATTGTAGAAGGCACTGGCCTCCTTCAGTTCCGGTTTCCCCCAGGGGACGGCGTGCAGGTCCAGGAGCAGGTATGTCAGCATGGATGTGGGGATCCTCCGACTGTGGAGGGGACCTTGAACAAAAAGCTCCTGATATTTCATGGACTCAGGAGCCAGGGGGAGGAGGAGGGGAGGGCTAAGAGTGGACATGTACCCAGAATTCAGACGCTTGAGACTAACCAAATCAACCAGTCACCACAATTAACAAACAGCCTTCCATCCCCTTGGCCATCTTGAGGGTTTTCTTTTGATGTATTTCTTTCAATGGAAGTATCACTGATATCTAATATTATATTGGCTTCAAGTACCCAGCACAGCGATACGCCAGTCATCTACATTATTCAATGCGCGCCCCGGCTGGTGTAGTGACAGAACCATCGGCTGTATTCTTTAAATGACATGTCAGAGAAATGAGGACATTGCTAAGCCAGAGTCTAGGGAGAATGTCCCTCCTGGATCCGTATTCCTAGGGAACACCAAGGGACATCCTCATCCCCTTCTACTTCAGGGCCCGATGAGTCCGTGGCAGCCACACACTGGCAGCCACGTCAAGGGGAACGTGGAAGCGCCGGCTGGCCAACCCATGCCTCCACAGCTCCTGTGACTGTGATCAGTGTGGGTAAGTATGAACGTTATCTGCGTGCAAGACTGTCCCATTTGGGTCCTTTCTCCTCCTCGCTGCAGTCAAATGTTGCTTGGCTTCAGGAGGCACGAATGCCTGGCATTGAAACAGATTTCCTCTGAATTCTTGCCATTCTTTGAGGATGTCGGTCGTTTTCTCCTGGAGATGGTATTCACAAACGCATGTTGCTTCGACTTAGTCATTTATATACGATTAGTAGCTAATCGTAGGAGACAATGCCAAGGGTCAGTCCTTTCTACACCTTTTGTCCCCGGGTAAAGGATCTTTCTTGATTAGAGCCATCACTGAAATTATGTGTTGACAGGGAGGCCCCAGACAGACTTGAGATGACATAGGTTTCTTCTGCTACAGGAGAAGAAGCCATCATGGTCTGGCTGTGCCTAGTTGGTTGGGAGACTATGAAGAAATGGCCCCCAGGAGGGCTACCCTTGGAGGACTGAGGTGTCCTCACCCTGCGGCAGTTAGAAGTTCTTTCCCTCAAGGAGAAGACAGGGGTTCAGAGAGGGAGACGGATTTGAAAGATGATGAGGCGAGAGAAAAAGAATGATTTCATAACCCTACCTCTGTCCTCTTCCTTCTCAACTATAAATCCTTAAGTGGCTCTGCAACGGACTCAGATTTGGGGATCTGGAGAAGGCAAGAAGCTGTCAGCTGCAACTGGTTAGAAGGGCAGCCTCCAGGGAGAAAAGTGAAAACTGGATAGGGAAGGCCTCCTGCACGGGTAGGGCCTGGGCTCGTCACATCGCCCCTGGTACCAGCAACCTTCAGGGAGCACGAGGCACTGAGCTCCAGGTGACCATTTCTCCTGAGCAAAGAGGGGTCAAAGCTCTCACCCCACCATATCCTCCAAGATAGTGTGTTCCTGGTATCCAGGGGCTTGGAGTGTGGCATGGAAAGGTTGACGTTTTATGGGGAAGAAGGAAATAGTTTGAATTGTAGTTCCAGGGGGAAATAAATGATACTGTCAACCAGAAGGATTCCCCTTCTGTGCCATTTGTGTATCTCCTGCCGGCTCACTTTCTAATCCCAGGTGCACCCACGGGAAGCCCAGAAATGGCTACAGCTCTCAAAATCATAAGCTCCGAGGGGCCCATCCCAGAGACCGGGGACACTGTGGGAGATCGCTGGGAGACTCCAACAGCGACTGTCCCCGCAGAGACAATGATGGAACCAGCCGCCATTCCGGCCACGGCCATAGCGAGTGGCGGCATCGGCCCCCCTCACCTGGCCTCATGAGTCACGGCACCAGCCACGTCACCAACAGAAGGGACGGCAGCTACAGAAAGGGTCTCGCTTTCCCTGTCTCAGGCTTGGACCAGCCTCTCTTCTGGGATCCCAGGAGGTACCAGAAAGTCATCGGGAACAGTGTCATCTGTCTCCCTAGAGTCAACTCCTAAAGGCACCATAGTGACCAGTGAGCAAGACAGCCCACCTCTGATTCCAAAGACAGCTGGAAGGCATTCTTCCATGTGGCTTGGCTTCACTGGACGGGTCATAATGGACATGCATGTCTTTAGAAGCACTGGCCTTGAAGGCTCTGAGACCACCCTAGACTCTGTAACAACCGGGAAGGTAACCATGAGCACAGTGGCAGGTGGATCTGAATTTACAGCCAAGACATGGGACAACACCATCATTCGTTCCACTGTCTTGAGCAAAAAGACAACGACAGCTGGACAAGAGGAAAGCATATCTGTGACTGAGGCTCATTCATCTGCAAGCAAATGGTCAAGGCAGACAGCTGGGCATGGCCTGACTCCCGGCACATCCCCTGAGACAACCAACACGTTGCACCTCACTTCCGCAGAAGAGACCCCATTAACATCACTGCCTTCTGGGGGCCAAGCCAACACCAGGCTCACTGATGCCTTAGGAGGACGAATGAACTCTTTAGCACTGTCCACCTTGCCTTCCACGGGGTCTGAGACCCTGGTGGCCATCACACGTGTGGAGACCAGTGGTGTTGCCTCTACTCCTGGGCAACCGTCACGGACCTCATCTCCTGCAGGAGAGAGCACCGTGCGTGGCAGCACAGACCCCCCGCCACGTGTCACTACCACCCTCACCACCATGGGAACCAAGCCAGTCCAGACTGCAGTGCCCAGCCCAGAGGGGCGTGTGAGCACCACGGACAGCAGCCTGGCCACGCTGACCCGCACGTCTGCCCTAGTGCCCCAGCCCACCTGGTCCTCCACGACTGCTCCCTCGTCGGGCCCCTGGACTGTCATAGACACAGCTTCAACCTTGGAAGTCTCAGGTTCTCCCAATGCCGCTCCTGCAGTGGGTACATCATTCTTAGCATCAGGCTCTGTGCTTCCTCGGCATGGCCTTGGGACGGTCAGTGGAACCCGTGTAGCCCTTCCATCCTCCCATGCTTTTGCTGAAAAGACAGAGGCCAGCCCAACTCTGAGACCATTGAGTCCTTCAGACACAACCCTAGCTATGCCCATCTCAACTTCTGGTGTCAAGAGGTCGAGCACCTCCATTCCTGACATTTTAAGCACGAGTTGGCCTCCCAGTAGAGGAGAAACAGAAGCCTTGTCTGTTTCAATGGCTTCTAGTGACCATTCAACTATAAAGTCTGGCCCAAATAGCTTCCTGTCCACTCCTTTGTCGGAACCTCTGTCCACTCTTGCCTGGGCCACCGGGAGACCTGTATCATCAGCCACAACCACTTCCTCAGCTCCTCAAGAAGTCCCTTTGGAGAACCTGTTCAGCCCAATGACCTCCCCGCTGTCACTCTCTGTAGGGGGCTTTACAAGTGGGGTCACACGTGCTACAATGATAAGTAGCTCCACAGTTGCTTTGTCAGAGACGCAGGCTCTTACCAGCAAGGAAGCAGAGCAGAGGTCTTCCCAGCTTCCCACTATGGCTTCTATAGACCCAGGGCATGTGTCCAGACGAGAAGCACCAACTCGGGATAGGACCCCGTACGCAGTAAGACCTCCAGATCTAGGTCCCCAGGGGCATGAGCCAGAGACTTGTACAACAGAGGCCAGGGCTGCATCTGATCCCTGGACTAGGGGAGAGGAGTTGATCTCAAGCATATCTCTCAGCACTGAGATGCGGGCTGTCTCTTCTGAATCAGGCGGGACCACCAGTGAGGTTAGCGACCCCTCGGGCTTACTAAGGACCACAGATCAGGTGGGCATAAGCTCGGAACCTGGGACATCTTCATCTCCAAGTTGGAAAAACAGCAGTTATGAGGGAGTAGAGACTTCTGAGCCCACCACAGACAAAGAGGCAGTTCACCCTTCTGGAACCACGGTGGGGACAGCAATGTGGGCCCCAGGTTCTGAAGGGGATTCTTGCCCCACTGTCGCAGTCCACCCAGAGTCACCCGGGGCCACATATCCGACAGGCACTGCTGCCATTGGGGTGCAAACCATTGTTTCTACATCAGTGGCCACCTGGTCAGAGTCCACAAGGGCTAGACCAGAGCTTGATTTCCTCCCGGCCATGGAATCGTCCAGTCCTTACGTGGACCCCAGCTCAAGCACAGAGACAGGCACTGGCCCTTCCCCGAGTTCTACTGCTGTCACTGGGGGGTCGGGGACACAAGTCACCACTTCTAGCAGAATACCCAGCCCAGGCCTTGCTCAGTCCACAGGGTCCTCAGACATCAGCAGGCCTTCCGCACCCCCCGCCATGATAGAATCTGAAAGAAAGCCCATTGCCTTGCAGACCGGTCCTCCCGGGACTCCGACCCTGGATGCACTTCCCTCGGACAGATCAGCCACAGTCCCCTGGGCGGGGACCCACTCTGCGGTGACTCAGGGATTTGCACAGGCAGAGATGACCAGTCCCCGGAGCAGAGGTACCGAGGCTGTGACGCAGGTGAGCCCTCCCTCTGCGGAAGAGGCCGGCCCTGCCACAGCCTCATGGTCCCCTGTCCCATCCACATTCCAAGGTCATAGCACCTCCTCTCTATCGATGAGTTCAGGGCTCCCCACCACCCCAAGCCTGGAAAGTGGAGCCGGTGCTCCTCAGCGTTTGAGCCACACCTCGGCAGACATACTGGCCACTTCAGAAGCCACTACCTGTACAGAGCAACTTCATCCTTCTACACCCACAGCAGTGACCAATGTGGGGATCGCCGGTCCTAGGCAGGAACCACATTCCTCTGTCCCAACTGACTCGGAGCCAGCCAAAGCCACGTCTCCAGTGGTTGCCACCTCTACCAGGGCGGAGGCCACGGTCCCCACACCCATGTCCAGCGTCTCTGAGCCTGAGACAAGTCCCTCCTGGACCCCTGGAATGAGAGCCATGGGCCCCTTTTAGGGAGACCAGCTCATCCACAGAGCTAACCTCTGTCCTTCCTGGGGTGAGCTCCGGTGCCACTACTCAGGTCTCCAGCACAGAAGTCACCTCCTCTCGTGGGATACTCACCCCGCGCTCTGCCCAGTCTGCAAAGTCACCACGCATCTCCGCAGAGACCATCACTGGGCTTTTGACTTCCTCTGTTGTGACAGAATCGGCAGAAATAACTGGCACCACTCAAACGGATCCCCGTACAGATACACTGCAGGGAACTGTCTCCTTGGACACCTCAAACACCCCATCCAGGGCAGGGACCCCCTCAGCTGTGAGTCAGGGATTTCCATGCGTGGAGATGACCACTCTGTGGAACAGAGGCCCCGAGGACATTTCACGGACGAGCCTTCCCTCCGCGGAGGCAACCAGCTCCCCGTCTTCCCCGGCGCCTTTCCCTGCCGGGACCTCACCTTTCCCTGCTCCCTCCACGTCACTCACCTCTCCACCTCCTGGGACCTCACCTCTCATGCCTGGCCTGGAGAAAACCATGGATATGTTGGGGGCAAGGCCAGAACCCAGAACTGGTTTACCTCCACAGTTGAGCAGCCCCTCAGAGGAGAGACCTTCTGCGGACACCACAGATCTAGACAGAATCCATGCTTCCACTGACCCAGCCGCGAGCCCCAGGGGGGACGCTGAGTCGCGTTACTCTGTCCCACATGCCTCTGAGTCACCCGGCACGCCTCCAGTGGTCAGGACCCACGACACAGGAGAGACGGCTGCAGCCACATCGGTGCCAGGCTCCTCTGAGACCACAAAGGCCGAGACAGAGCCGGCGTCCTCCCTGACCCCTGGACTGAGGGAGCCCAGCGTCTCTCAGAACAGCCCAAGTGTGGAGATAAGCACTGTCCCCTCTGCTGTGTCCCTGCATGCCGCTCCTGAGGTGGCCCTGTAGGCTGTAACAAGAGTGAATGTTCATAAGTAGCTGAGTCAGTATCAGGCGAGGTTATATTAAATCTTTATACCATTTTCCAGTTGGGGAAAGTGACACAGAAAGGTTAAGCCATTTATTAAGTGCTTTGTATTAAATCTTTGCAACCACCTACCAGTTGAGGGAAGTGACACAGAGAGGCTAAGTAATTGACTCACAGGCACAGTAAGAGTGGGGGTGTACAGGAGATTTGACCCCATGCAGCCTGACCTCACACATGGTCCTCAGCCCTGGTAAGTAACCCAGCCAGGCTTCCAGGTCCTACTGGTGAATAAATGTAACAAATTGTATTTAGTCGCTTGGCCATGGATGGTATGGGAAAAGAGAGAGAGAGACAACATCACACAGACACACACACAGACACACTGCCCTGTACCTTACCAGAGAAAGATCTAAAGAGGCCCATAGTTGTCAGAAGGACAGGAAGGGCGAGCAGGGACAAAAACATTCTCTGATCTATAATGTTCTCTCTCTCTTTAAGGGGAGAAAGTTTTCATGTGTTTCTGGGGTAACTAAAACTCTATTTCAAAACATAGATTTAAACAAGCCAGTCCAATACTGTATGATTCTGCGTATTGGGTGGGGTCCCAGAGCAACCAGGTTCATAGAGAAGGGAAGTGGCTGGTGGGCGCTGCGGGCTGGGGGTGCAGCTGCGGAGTTAGTGTTTAATGCAGACGGAGTGTCAGTGTCAGAATACGTAGAGTTCTGGTGGTGGCTGGAGGGGATGGGTGCACGAAACCGTGAATGTACTTAATGCCGCTGGACTGTGGGCCTAAAATGGATAAAATGGTAAGTTTTATCCATTTTATGTATTTATGTACCTATCTATGTAACATATGTAGCAAATGTTATATATTTTACACGATAAAAGTGGTTTTTCTCTAAAAGAGATTTTAAAAAATATGGTTCAACACAGCTGTGACAGGGGAACGTGGGACATCGAGGAAAGCCCCGAGGAGGGATCTGACCTAGACGTGGGGTGAGAGGTCGGAAGGTCTTCCCGAAGGGGAGTCCTGAGGTCTGAATGAGGTACAGAAAGCAAAGGGGGAGGTGGTGTGCACTGAGCCGTCAGGTGCCAGGGGAGAGAGAGAGAGAGAGAGAGAGGGGCTGAAATTCAGGAAGTGAGCGTCTCTGGGCCTGCGGTTCGTGGGAGAGGTCAGCAGGGCAGGGCAGCCGGAGGGCAATGCAGAGCCACGGAGGATATGAGAAGGAGGGCGGCCATAGCAGCTGTGAGTTTCAGAGGAGAGACTCAAGGGGCTGCCCAGAGGCAAGGTCCAGGAGGGGAGTCCGGGGTTGGCCGTAACATCTAGGAGGAACTGGGGCACGGCCACAGTCCCTGGGGACCTGGGGACAGGGGAGGTTGCAGCTGGGGCGGAGTGGCTGGGCACACAGAGCTGCTCTGTTCTCTGACCCCAGCGAAGCTTTTGGGCTCATGCATTTTTCAGCCGAACAAGCCTTGAGTTTCAGATTCCAGGGAGCTAGGCCCAGGCCTTTGGGTTCTACTTACTGCCTGAAAACATCTCAGGGCCTCAGGAGAAGGGTCCTTGAGAGGTTCAAGATGCCTGGGCTGGGCAAGGGCCTGGCAGTGCCCCAAATGCCCCAGGGTCCCCTTCTGAGCAGGGGGCTGGCAGGAGTGAGGAGGACTCCTCTCCTTTGCACAGAGGCAGCATCAAACTCTAGGCTTTGCAGGGCTTGAATTCCAGCTCTGCCCCTGCTGGCCAGGTGACTTTGTACAGGCCCAGTACTCTCCGAGCCTCGGTTTTCCCCTCTGTTCAATGGAGGTAATTCCCTAACTCCAACTGCAGTTTTAAGGACGATTCCCATGGGAGACAGGGAGAGCTGCACCCGGGTATATCAAGCATCATATACGAGTGTGGTATATTGTTAGTAATAGTAACATCAATATCCAGCAATGTCTCAGAGCCATTGGGAATGGGCAGGGAACTCAGCTTTCAAACGTCAGGAATTGAGGAGCAAATTCTGGCTCAACTGCTTCCCTGCTGTGGGGCCTTAGGCAAATGGCTCCCCCTCTCTGTGCCTCTGCATCTCCAATTATAAGAATACAGGGGTTCCCCTCAGGCCACGGATAATCAGGAAAACCGTACCTGGGAAAAGTGGAGTCAAACAGCAAAAAATAATGAACTTGAAACAAACAAACAAAAAGACAAGAAGAGGTGTTGGAACACAATATGAATAGCCACTGCTCTCGTGGTTATCACGTCATCCCGTGGATGCCCAACCCACCCCAGGGCCTGATAAAGGTCTGGGGCTGGGATTCTGGTAGGAAGGATTAGGCCAGGAAGAGTTGAATGTCTCCCCCTAGAGGCTCAGCCGGACCCTTCCTCCCTCTGTTGAGCAGAATCAGTCCCAGCCTGCCTGAGACTGAATTTCTCTTTCTTTCCCCACCTGCCCCAAACTTCCCTGGTGCTCAGATCACAGATAGTCAGGAGGTGCAGCCTAGGATTTGCAAGCATTGGTGTGCAGGGAGCACAGACATTGTGCCAGGGATCAGTTATGCCCAGGAAGCCAGTGGGTGCCCCCTGAGGAGGTGGCACCAAAGCTGTTACACCCATTTAACAGAAGGGAAGACTGAGGCACAAGAGGTGTAATCACTAGCCTAATGTCTCCCGGCCAATTGCGGAGTCAGGATTCAAAGCCACCAACTGTGTTCTTACCTGCCACGCAGTAGATAATAATAGTAATAGCAAATAATAATGACATTGAGTATTGGCTACATCCCAGGCACTGTTCCAAGTCACAGCAGGCGTGACAGATAATTCATGCATTTATATGATAACCTAGTGAAGAAAAGTGCAGTTATTAGCCTTATTTCACAGATGTGCAAACTGCCATCCAGCAAGGTGGAGGCCTCCCAGCGGGCTGGTGGCAGAGCCAGGACCTGAGCCCAAATAGCTGGTTCCAGAGCTCATGTGCTCAACACACATATAAACAAGATTGGTACGAGCTTTGTGCCAGGCTCTGCACCAGGGCTCTCTCGGATTGTCCCTGCTCATAAGGTCGTGGTGAAAATTTTTCAAATGTCAGCCCCTTCTCTGAATCTGCCTCCCAGACCCCTATTCATTCTATAACAACTCCCACCCCTGCTCAGCCCAAACCCGGCCGCCGGCTCTGCTGCCTTCAGAACTCCTACCCTTACAACGATCATCTTGTTTTTAGGTTTCTGTATTGTGTTTCTCTTGCCCTCCCTGGAAGAGATCAGCAGAGTGGCACTGTCTCCTTTGCCATCCAGAGTGCTCAGAGGGCACTCAGTGAGTATCCCCTCACTGAGCAAATCATCATGAACAGCATCATTTCACAGTTCCCATAATGAACGCAGCTTCTATCTGTATGGTTTAGCACACGGTACGTGCTCAGTAAATGTTTGTTGAGTGAATATTACAATAATTATAGTGATAATAATAATGACCATGTATTAATGTTTTTGATGTTTCAACATCTTTGTGTCACACAGTAGGAGCTTGTACATATTTTTGGAGTGAATAAAAGTGACACTAATAATAATAATAAACCAGTATAACATTGTATATCAACTGTACTTCAATTAAAAAAATAAAAAATAGAAGAGGAGCTAGCTTTCCTGATTTCACATTATGCTGCAAAGCTATAGGAGTCAGAACTGGCACGAGAATAGACATATAGATCAATGGAACAAATAAGGCACCCAGAAATAAACCCACGCTTAAACAGTCAATTAAGGGGGAAAAGACAGTGTCTTCAATAAATGATGTTGGGGAAAACTGGATAGCTACATGTGAAAGAATGAAACTGGATCACTGTCTTACCACATTCACAAAACTAATCTCAAAATGGATTCAAGACCTCAATGTAAGACCTGAAGCCATAAGACTCCTCCAAGAAAATATAGGCAGTAAATTCTTGGACATTGGCTTTAGTAATTTTTCCTGCATCTGTCTCCCCAGGAAAGGGAAACAAAAGCAAAAATGAACAGGTGGGACCACCTCAAACCAAAAAGCTCCTGCACAGCAAAGGAAACTATCAACAAAATGAAAAGGCAACCTACTGAGTGGGAGAAGATATTTGCAAAGGATCTATCTGATAAGTGGTTGATACCTAAAATATATAAAGAACTCATACAAAAAAATAATAATCTGATATAAAAATGGGTAGAGGACCTGAATAGACAGTTTCCCTAAGACGACATGCAGACAGCCAACAGACACGTGAAAGGTGCTCACCATCACAAATCATCATGGAAACGCAAACCAAAACCAGTATGAAATATCACCTCACACTAGTCAGATGGCCAGTATCGACACAACAAGAAATAACAAGTGTTGGTTAGGATGTGGGAGAAAGGCAAGCACTGCGCACTGTTGATGGGAATGTAAATTGGTTGCAGCCACTGTGGAAAAGAAAAAAAAGAAAAATTAAACACAGAACTACAATGTGAGCAGCAATTCCACTTCTGGGTATTTACCTGAAGAAAACAAAATCATCAATTCAAAGAAAAATATATGTAACCCTTACGTTCACTGCAACATTATTTACAATAGCCAGGATATGGAAGCAACCTAAGTGTCTATTGATAGATGAACGGATAAAGATGTGGTCCATATACACAACGGAATATCACTCAGCTATATAAAAGGATGGAATTTTGCCATTTCATGACAAATGTGTAGACCTAGAGGGTATTATGCTAAGTGAAGTAAGTCAGATAAAGACAAATACCATATGATTTCACTTATATATGGAATCTAAAAAACAAAACAAATGAACAAGCAAACAAACAGAAATAGACTCATAAACACAGAAAACAAACTGGTGGTTGCCATTGGGGAGGGAGGAATGGGCAAAATAGATGGGAATAAAGAGGTACAAAATTCCAATTATAAAATAGTTACAGGGATAAAAAGCATGGGGAAACAAGTGGGTAATATTGTAGTAACTTTGTATGATGACAAATGATAACTAACACCGTGGTGAGCATTTCCTAATGTATATAGTTATTGAATTGCTATGTTGTATGCCTGAAAGTAGTATAATATTGAATGTCAACTATACTTCAATACAAGGAAAGCACTTGAAGAAAATATAAATAAAAAGCACCTGCATTTGTCCTGCTCAGAGTGCTACATTCGGTTGCTGAGTCTAAGAATTGGCTAGTGTGTAAACATTTGAATGAAATAATAAATTAATTAGTAAATATTTATTGTATGAATGAATGAGTGATTCGGACAAATAATGAGTACCCAGTGCTGGGCACTGGGATGCAGACATAAACAGGGCAGTCTCTGCAATATTGGGGCTGATATGTGCGCGGGCGAAAGAAGACAAACAAGATGGATGGGTGGGAGGGTGAGGGTATGGATGGGCGGGTGGATAGTCTGGGATCGACCCCCATTCTTAGCATTTTGGGGTGAAAAAGGACAGTGAGGCTGAGCAGCTGTCCCATCCGTAGCTCCGCCCCACCCACCTCCTCGAGACGAAGGTGCGGCTTCCGTCGCTCCAAGACGCGCTTTAGAAAGCCGCGGGGAGTCTTGCGCTTTCTCCAGGACACCGGCGCCGACGGGGCCATCCTCCCGCTCAGGCGCCAGCACCGAGCCGGCGCTCGCGGCCGCTGGGACAACCAGAACAGCCCGGCCGCTCGGACGCTCCCTGAGGCCCGGACACCCCGACGGGAACACTCGAAGCCGCCGCCGAGGGAGCGCGCCCGCGCCCGGGAGTGACGTCCGCCCCGCGCGAGCTCCGCCCCCGGAGGAACGCACTCCCTGGGCGCTGCGCTCTGTGACTGACGGGCCGAGGCGCCCTTTCGTCGCCTTCTCCGTAGTCCCTGCGCTACGGAACTGTCCTCCTATGTTCCATAGACACGTTGGGAAATTGTGGGAGTGCTGGCATGCCACGGCAGCTACACTTGCTCTCCAGGCTCTCACGCTCTGCTGAGCCTAGTATCAATGGCTAAAAAGTAAATGAATAGAAGTTCGTGACGTTTATCAAGAATCTCAAAGAAACAGTGCCTTCCTGGCAACGCATGTTTTTCTGATAGTGATAGCTCACATACCACGTCACTTCTATTCTTCTGAAAACTATGCTACGTGCTAACACCAAGATGTAAAGTGGGGTAGAAAATGTTATTGTATTTGGGCTATGTGTGCCCAGCTAAAAATCAAAGAATGTGTGCTAACTGGCAGCCTCTGACATAGGAGGCTTTACTGGGGGGCAGCGTGAGTAGAGACTAAAACGGATTTTGAAGTCAAACGAACTGGAGTTTGAGTACAAGTCTATCACTTAGCTTTGAGACCTTGGGTAGGTGGCTTAATCTCTAAACATGAATTATATATATATATGATCTAAAGAGGGGGAAATACCCAATAGTATCCCTACAGTGCACATTCTCCATATTTTGGCTGCCTTCCCATTTTGCAGGAAATAAGTATTGTGTGAGTCCTGTAAAGCTGTCATCACACTACACGACATATGGACAATTTTTTACTTATATCGAGTGCTTCAATTATGATTTCTTACTATGTTCTTTGAGATATTTTCCAAACAAAAACGAATCATTAAATTGTATTATTGCTTCTATTCATAATCGTACACTAAACATAAAGTGTGTTTTAAAATAAAAAATTATGCACTTGACTACACAGATAAAAACAGTATTTTTATAATATGCTCCAAATTAAGTTCCGTTCTCTCTATCCCTCTACCTCTGTACATCAATTTACAATTCAGAATTAGGGAACATGTGAATAAACTACCCAGCAGTCACAATCACAAGAGAAGTAACAGACACTTGAAGTAGATCCTCAAGAATGTTAGATAAAGAAATGATTAAATATAGAATATAAAATAAATATGCTTAAATTTTTTTAAATGAGAAAGTAACAAGTCATTCCCTCACAAAATGAAGCTGGCTGTATTTTTCAAAAGTAAAATGAAATATCAATAAATTTCAAAAAGGTCTTACTTAAAATTAAATAATCAGTTAAATAAACAAGACATTAGAAACAGCAAAATAGAAAAGTAGTGTCTTGTAAATCGAGGAACTACACAGTGATGGAAAAGATGAAAGATGATTTTTTAAATAAGGGGAAAAATATAGGAGTTCCAGGATGAGTGAATAAAAATAATGGAAGAGAAGAAATACTCAGAAAATAATGGCTATAGAGTTTTCCAGAACTGAATTTTTACTTTCAAGAAACATTATGTAACTCAAGCAAGATAAAGAAAACAAAAATGAATGCCTAGAAATAGGCCAGAAAAACTTCTGAATACCACTGACCTGGAAAACATAGTAAATGTATCCAGAGATTAACCATAGCTTGAAAGGCAAGAAAACTAAGCTGAGAACATAATTCTCTACAGTACCAAGAGAAGCCAGAACATAGTGGAACAATAACTTCAAACTACCTAAAGCTAGTAACACCTGACACAGAATTTTATAACTAAACTATCATTCAGAAATGAGGGTAATATAAAAGACATTTTCAGACAAAAAATGATCATTACTGTCACTAGCTTTCACAGAATGTCTAAAGGATGTCCTTCAAAAAGAAAGAAATTAAAATGAAAAAAAAGAAATTGGATGTAAACAGTTAATACACCAGTGAGTAAATCAAAACAAACATTGACTCTATTAAACAATAATAATAAGTTTGGGAGAATTTGGTGAAAATTAAAGGAAAATAGTCTAATGTTCTTCTCTTTCGAGGAAAAAAGTAAAAATACTGGATAACTATGTTTTATTAAGTATTTTGTTTGTTTGTTTGTTATCACTAATCTACAATTACATGAAGAACATTATGTTTACTAGGGTCCCCCTTCACCAAGTCCCCCCCACGAACCCCATTACAGTCACTGTTCATCAGCGTAGTAAGATGTTGTAGAATCACTACTTGTCTTCTCTGCGTTGCCCAGCCCTTCCCATACCCTCCCCCCACCGCACATTATACATGCTAATCGTAATGCTCCCTTTCTTTTTCCCCCTTATCCCTCCCTTCCCACCCATCCTCCCCAGTCCCTTTCCCTTTGGTAACTGTTACTCCATTCTTGGGTTCTGTGATTCTGCTGTTTTGTTCCTACAGTTTTTCTTTGTTCTTATACTCCACATATGAGTGAAATCATTTCCTATTCGTCTTTCTCCGCCTGGCTTATTTCACTGAGCATAACACCCTCCAGATCCATCCATGTTGTTGCAAATGGTAGGATATGTTTTCTTCTTATGGCTGAATAATATTCCATTCTGTATATGTACCACATCTTCTTTATCCATTCATCTACTGATGGACACTTAGGTTGCTTCCATATCTCGGCTATTGTAAATAGTGCTGCGATAAACATAGGTTTTCAAACTGGGCTGCTGCATTCTTAGGGTAAATTCCTAGAAGTGGTATTCCTGGGTCAAATGGTATGTCTATTTTGAGCATTTTGAGGAACCTCCATACTGCTTTCCACAATGGTTGAACTAGTTTACATTCCCACCAGCAGTGTAGGAGGGTTCCCCTTTCTCCACAACCTCGCCAACATGAAGTATTTTTATTAAAATATTAAAGGAATTATTTTTAAAAGGAGTAGAGGAGAGAGGTTCAAGATGTCAGCGTGAGTAGGGTGGTGGAAATCTTCTCCCAAAACCATATATATTTTTGAAAATACAACAAATACAACTACGCCTAACAGAGAGACCAGAAGATACGGTACAACAGCCAGGCTTCATCTACATCTGCGAGAACACAGCATTGACATACAATGGGGAAACGACAGCCTCTTCAACAACTGCTGTTGGTAAAACTGGACAGCTCCATGCAAGAGAATGAAACTGGATTATTGTCGAGCCCCATACACAAAAGCAAACTCAAAATGGATCAAACACCTGAATGGAAGTCATGAAACCATAAAACTCTTAGAAGATAACATAGGCAACCCCAAGTATCCAGTCCCCGGGGATGGAGGAGGAGCAGAAAAGAAAATCAGAAAGCTAGTGAATCGGTGCAGGAATGTCTGCTTGGACCCCTGCAAGCTGCTACTTCATGTGTCTGCACCCCAGCCCCTCTCCCACAACTTCCCCTGGAAAAGCCCTGACCGCTCGTGTGTCGGGAGGACGGTGGTTCTCTAAGGCAGGAGCCTGCCACTCCCTCGTTTGCTAGCAAGTCAATCAACTATCCTTTCCTTTCCTCAAAACCTTGTCATTGTGTTTTGTGATTTGACCTCAGGGACGAGGACCGGGTCTTGGTTTCAGCAGCAGCACCCCCCACCCCGACCAAGTGCCCGCAGTGCCACTCCTCCAGTGTCAGAGGCCACAGGGCCGAGCTGTCAGGGACGCAGAGCTCCCGGCTTCCTCCTTGCTAGCCACGGGGGACTGTGCCGGCCAGGAGTTCGTGCTGTGTGGCAGGGCAAGTACAAGCCTCTAGAACTCCCTCTGAAGTATATATTGAAAGCAGTAATGCCTTCCAGGAGAGGTTACAGACTGGAGTTCCCACCAAGGACTTGGAAGAAGTCGGGGTGGTGATTTCCACGAACCCTTATTGAAGTCACTCACGTGGCCTACTCAGAAAACGGACGAATCTTGGAGATGACAGTGCGTGATGGTCACCGTGATCGGAGTGTCTCAGATTGCAGCTACTGCTGCACGTGGGGCTTCATCACTTGGTCCCCAAGCACCCAGTGTGTAAGTATTGGTCAGGAAAATGCTCTTTGTTCTCTTCCTGTGAGTAAAGACCAGTAGGGCAGTTAGCTTTCAGCCGGCAAGGAGAGAAAACTATCTCAGAGGCATATCAGACCTCCAGACTTAGGCTGTCATTTAGTCAGAAGGAAACTTCGTCTCCTTTTCCTTCCAGCTGTCACACTGGCCCATCCCATTGATGGTACTATGCTGATTGGACCCAGTGATCAGGAAGCACAACTTGTCTAAGCATATTGATAGAACACACACGTGTCAGAAGGTGGGAAATAAATCCAACAAAAATTCAGGGGCCTTTCGCCTTATAGAAGTTTCTAGAAGTCTATCTTGTGGGCATGCAAAGCTCTCCCTTCTAAGCTGAAGAATAAGGTGTTGTATCTGCACGCCCTCCAACACACACACACACACAAAAGAGCACAGCAGCCTGGTGGATCACCTTGGATTTGAGAGGCAGCATAGACCTCATTTCCAGTGTGCTACTCTGACCCATTTACTGATTGGTCTGAAAAGCACCTAGTTTGAGAGCAGCCTGGACCTTTGGAAGGTGGATGCCAGTAGATGGCAACACCTGGATCTCCTCTCATTGCTGCCCCTTCAAGGTGCACACCTGAACATGGCCTAGAGGGGAAGTGACTTGCCCAAGATCACAAGGCCCGGACCCCGGCCTGACTTGCATGGTGTTCCACGCTCCATGCCAAGCCTGGTTGGCATTCTTCCATCTCTGAGTCTGTGCATCAGACACACATGACAGAAGCCCAAAGGAGTTTTAGGTGTCATCCACGTATCCCTGGGAATGTCCCTAGGGAGGAATGTCTGGAGTGACCCTGCCTGTGCAGGTTGGGACGTTGGACAGCTCCTGGGAGGTACCGTGGCCTCAGCAGGACAGGGAACTGGGGAGAAAAAGAGGCCTGAGCTCAGCTCTCGTCTCCTCAGAGCTGGGACCCTGGTGGCATTGCCAAAGAGCGAGTGGAGGGCTCTGGTGGAGATCTGTGTAGTCGTGCATGGCAAGGGCCAGGAGGGTGGGCAGTCAGCAGCCCAGAGGGGCATGTGGGCGTGTCTGAATGCAGCGAGGGTCCCAGGAAATGGACCCTCGAAGAAGTGATGTCACTGAAGACACGCCCAGTAGAACCTGGACAGAACCCAGCTCCTGGTCGCAGACCCCAGTCCTGCTCACTTGACCGGAGGCGCTCGATAGAGCAACATGCGGTCTTGTTGTGCGGAGCCTTCTGAAGGCGTGGGAGTCAGGGAAGCCGAGACAGAGAGTCTTCCTGCTCGCTGTGGGCGTTGGCTGAGAGACCACCTCCCACGCCTCTTTCTGTGTCTCCCGAGGAGCCCCGAGGTAACACAGGGCAGCCCAGAGTGGGCCACTCCAGGGCCAGGACACTGTGTGACCCATCACGGCTGACCTTCCTGCCGGCCTTTCCTGTGTGTGTGCGGTGGGCGTGGGGCATGGGTGGGACTGAAGGCTGGCCAGGAGGGGGCACTCAGTGTCACAGCTCTGGTCTAATGATTCAGGACGTGGAGGTGAGTGTGGGGACCAGGTACTTCCACACACATGTTAGTCCTGACCCGGGGGTGTCCTCTCCTTCCCTCAGGGACTGGATGTCTAGGCAGATGGCCCTCTGCGCCTGATCTCAGGGGCACAGTTTGTGCCCCACATTGCCCCCTGCGGGGAGGTCCACACAGTCCAGGTGCCTGCTCCCCAGCTACAGGGCACCGGCTTTGCAGAGCTCCACCCTGGGGAGCGAGGAGGAGCTGGTGGATGGACCCACCTACTCCATCTCCCTGGACCTGGGGCAGGCTGCGTACACCCCAGGACCCCATTCCAAGCCTGGTAACCTGCCGGGGCCCTCCCAGGGCTGCCCCACGAGATTGGCCAACAGACCCACTCCAGAGGGCCTGGAACCTCGCTCCCGGGGGCACCCCGTGCCTCTCCTTGCTCGCACCCCAGGGGGCTGGGGGCTCTCGGGTGAGCTGCAAACCTCCCTCGTCCTGGTGGGTCCTGGGTTTCCCACTGACTATATCCCTGCTGCCCCCCTCAGCGTGAACCTGAGCCATCTGTCCATGGGACTGAGGTCCCCAGGCGCAGGGCTCCCCGGAAAGGCGGGAGGAGGAAGTGGAGAAAGCACACAACAGGAGTGGAACCGGCTACAAACACCAGCCGGAGCGCTCCTGAGCTCACACTTCCTCCTGAGGATGCTGACCATCCGACCACGGGCCAGCGGCTCCCCCGGTGAGCACCCACCCCCTCCTGGGCCCAGTCGGGCCTCTGCCCACAGCCCGCGGTGTCTAGAGCGTCCCCACATGTGTCTGATCCTCTGCGTGCTCCTCTGACGGGCAGGGTGGCTGGCGATAAGCCTGTTAGGGTGCCCATGGGGAGCATGGGAGGAGCTTAGAGGGGCTCCCCTGGCCCCCGGCAGTGCAGAAAGGACTGCTTGCCAAGCTGGGCCACTTCGGGGCTTATTTCTTAGTACCCAATGAAAAGCCTTTGGCCTCACCCGTCAGTGGCCTGGAGCCTGGCTCATTTGGAAAAGCACATGGGAAGCAGCCTTTGGAACGGAGGCTTGCGATTCTCTGCGGCTGGGCCTGGTCTTTGTCCTCACTGTGGCCACATGGGGGACCTCTGGGGACAGCAGAGGGGTACCTGGGAAGGTTCGGGTAAGGCTGCCTTTAGCAACAATAGGGAATGAAGCACCCACTTGTTGCAGACCTTTGGGGCACTTAGCATAACTCACTGAAGGAAGCAGATGAAATACTGGGACCCCGTCCCCGGTGGACTCTGTCAATCACTTCAGGCGTCATCCTCAGGTCATGGCCGGGGAGTGTCACAGGTGATGCCCTCTTGGCCTCTTCCAGGAACAGGGGGCATGACAAGGGGCCAGAGGAGGAATTGAAAATATAAGCATTCACTGGGTCCAGAGGGGGTACTGCCCATCTCACAGAATAGGGGGAGGAGGCGCTTGGGGCTTTCGGCAGGGGGCGCACAGCAGAGCCCAGCAGGTCACTCATCTTTGGATTCCCATGGGCGGGCTGACGACTGGGGACTTCCTATTCGGGAGGATGGGAGAAGATGGGGTCCCAGGACAGACACACAGGGTCAGGAAAGGGGAGGGGCAGGTGCCTGGACAGGCAGGGGAGTGCAGAGAGGCCAGGCCCACACAAGGCTGGGCCGGGAGGGCAGTGTGGCTGGAAAGACCAGGCTTCTCACTCTGCCACCCCCCGGCCTTCCCGCAGCCCCAGGATGGGACGGGCTAGGTGCTTTGCCTGGGAGCCCGAGAGTGTGCCCAGGGTCCACCATGACAGCCAGCCTTCATCTACCCTGGAGGGCCAAGTCCACCACCACTTGGTCCAGGAGATGTACCTGTGGCCCACGGTGGCAGAGCTGCAAGGTGAGGGGCTATGGCCAGGGGACCATCCAGGGTGGGCTTCCCGGGCTGAAATTCCCTGCAAGGCCATGAGGTCTTTTCTGTCCTTGGTAAGGTGTGGGGGTAATCAGGCCCGGGGTGACCCTTTCTCTGTGTCCTGCTCCAGCACTACGTCGGAGGAGACCGAGGTGGCACGCCTGGTACCTCTTGTGCCACCACTATCTACAGCCAGTTCAGGAGCTCCCTGAGAGCCCTGTGCTGGAGCTACAGCCGGCGTCACGTGCTTCAGTCCCTGCAGAGCCGGAGGATGTCCCAGCAGTGGCCTCAGTCCCGGTGCTAGCTGTGAGCACCTGGGACATCCCAGGGGTGCTCTCCGGCCCTGAGCTGGAGCCCCATGATCCCTCAGGCCCGGGGCCCAGGGCACCTGCCGGAATGGCATCAGGCCAGGGAGAGCCAGACCTGGGCCTGGAACCCACCAGGCCCTGTGCCGCGAGCACCCAGGACATGTGGAGGAAGGAGGAGCCGAACATCTTGGCGTTTCCTCCCTGCCTCGTGGCTGAGCAGCTGACCCTGATGTGTGCGGTGAGCGGAGCGGGCTCCCAGGGTCGAGGGTGGGCCTTCCCTGTGTTACGGGCTGCCCCAGACCTACCGTCCCCTGACGTGGTCTCCTGTGATCTGGCCCCACGTCCCAGTTTCCCCACGGGCTCACCATGTGCCCTGAGAGACTCTCCTCACCCCCAAGCCCTCACTGACCACACGGGGACAGTAGGGCTGGCCTTTAGGGATCCTTGCAGACCAATGAGGAGGAGCGGAGGGAAGGTGGGCAGGGCCTGGCCAGTCTGGGAGGGGCAGGGCAGGGGTGCTCAGGGAGGTGCTGCCAGGGCCTTAGGTCCTTGGGCCATTGGCCAGGCAGGCCTCCGCACCTCAGCAGCCCCTGCCATGGACCTGACTACGTGGGAGACACAGACACCAACAAAGGCTGTGGGTGGAGGTGTTTCAGGGGAAACTGCACCTGAGTGGGGAGCGGGATCCACGGGGTGGCAGAATGGGAGGCAGATGCCCCAGGACGGGCAGGCGAGAGCTGCCTTGTGCTGCAGGGAGGAGGTGAGTGAGGGTGCCTGTGAGCAGAGCCCCTCTGTTCCCCACCATGCTGTGCATCCAGTTCTCCGTGCCTCAGTGGATGCAGTCCAAAGCCCAGATGGCCACACCCCCAGCTGCCTGGGCTCTAGCTCTGACTGGTGACTGCCTGGCACAGGGGCATAGCTGGATGACCCCTGCTTCTCATCCCCAGGAGCTGTTCATGAAGGTGCGCCATTCTGAATGCCAAGCCTACCTTTGGCGCCAACCACAAACAGGAACCATTGAGCACATAGCTCCCACCATCCATAAGGTCATGAAGCAGATTGAAGCTACAGTTAGGTTGGTCACCACCTCCTGCCTTGGGACCCCGAGCATGACGGCCCAGGACAGGGCACGAGTGGTGGAGTTCTGGATCCAGGTGGCCGAGGTGAGTCATGGGACGGCCCCTGGGGTCCATCCTGGCCTCTTGGGACCTGCTCCCCTCCTTGGCCAGCTCTCAGGGTGGGTGCCTGCGGTCTGCGCTGCACAGTCCCTGGGCCCCTCCTGCCAGGGCCGTGTGGACCTGGACTCGCAGGCCCTGGTGGGGGTGACAGCCATCCCTGGCCCCTTCCTTGGGTTGAGCTACAGTCCTCCACCCAGGATGGCTGCTCAGCAGGTACCAGGTGTGCTGCGCTCCCTGGGTCTCTGCCCCCTTAAGGACAGGAGTTCATGGGGGGGACAGAAGCAGTAAAGCAGGCCACGCTCTAAGCTCTGTCTTCCCTCCCAGGAGTGCCGGTACCTCAGGAACCACGCTGCCCTCCATGCCATTGTTTCGGCCCTGCAGTGCCCTTCTATTCGTCATCTGGACAGCACCTGGAGACACGTGTCCTGGTGGGTAGGCCTGTCCCTGGGATCAGGGCATCTGAGTGGACAGGGACACCCTTACACCTTGCAGTGTCCCTCAGTGGGCTGGGACTTCCTGGGAGGTGGCAGAGCCTAGGGGCGGGGATAGCAGGCTCTTGGGGCCCCCTGTGGGTTAGGCCACGGGTACCCCCGCAGGAATCAGTTTCCTGCAATGTCAGGTGTGGGATGAAGCCCACTGGAGATCTTGAGCTTGTGCTCTGCAGCAGGAGGTCTCTGCCCCAAGGACAGCGAACTGGCCCAAGGCACATTCGCCCCTGGGAGAACTGGGAATGGAGGCCCTGGGTGGAAACACGCAGCCTCCTCCCCAGGCCACGGATTCCCAGGATCAGGGCCGTGGTGGAAAGCCTCCTGCGGGCTAGTGGATCTCCTGGATCCCCAGGAAAAGGGGTCGGCCCCCAAACTCTCCGCCTGCTGGCCACATGTGTCCCTCCTCCTCTCCCCTCCCCTTAGGGAGAGTTCCTGGATCTACAAAAAACTTAAAAACACAGACAAGGGAGTTAACAGGAAGCAGCTCCTCCAGGTAAATGGGGGCTGGAGGTCTGGAAGGGAGGGGTCCTTGGGCAAGTCCTCTGACGCGCTGTAGCCCAGCCTTGGGGCACACTTGAGGTGTGCGGGTTGGGAGGGGGAAGCTGATGGGGAAAGTAGGGTCCCCCAGGTCCCCGAGGGCCTCGTCTGTCTCCCTCCCTGGCTCCACTTGACTGCGGGCCTGGCATCCAGTGAGGACCCAAGGGACAGGCCCCCGTTAGGGCTGGGGCTGGCGTGGGGTCGGTAGCAGGGGTGGGGCCTGTGGCCGAGCAAGGTCGGCTTGTCCCCTGGGTCGCCTGAGCCTGTCACGGCCCCTCTGTGGCCTCGGGCTCCTCATGTGCACATGGAGGGTTGCCGTCACCCTGGGGTGCGGGTCTCCCAGGTGAGCAGGGCCCACAGAACACAAGATAGGCTTCAGCTTTGTGCCCCCCACAGTCATGTGAGGGGAGCCATGCTGATAACCAGGTGACACTGAGTGCTCAGGGCACCCAGGGAGGCAGAGGGACCTCCCCTGACCCTCTCAGGGCGGTGGCCATGGCCCAAGGACCCCCACGAGTATGAGTGTGTGCTGGAGCTGGGGTCGCTCTAGGTTGAGAGCCTGCTGGAGGTGGGGACAGCATAGGTGCCAGGGGGCTCGGGCAAGGCATCCATCCACCACGGTCTGGTTCTGGGAGGCCTCGTGGGAGGGGAGCATGAGCACCTGAGTGTCGTGCACCCTGCAGGAGGCGAGGGCCATCGTGAAGCAACAGCTGTGGGCCCTCAGGGCATCCCAGGATATGAAGAAGCAGGTGAGAGAGGCGTGTCGCGTGTCACGGGTGGTGGGGGTGACCCTGTACCTAGCTCCTGGTGCCACCAGCCCTGAGCTGCCGGCACTGGGGTGACCAGGAGAAGGGTGAGAGCAGCTGGGTACAGGGAGAAGTTGGAGGACAGGAGCAGGGACCACAGGACCCGGGGTTGGCTGGAAGCCAGCCCTGGGTTGGACCAGGAGGGGAGAGCAGGGCAAAGGGAGGAGGGGAGGCACCACAGGGTGGTTCAAGGGAGCTGGGGACTGTGGGTGTGGGGTTCAGGGGAGGCTCTGTGGGCGCCCCTGAAGCAGGCAGGGACTCATCACCTCCCCACCCCGGTGGCACAGGGCATGGTACCATTCCTTGGAGTGTTTCTGGATGACCTGCTCGCAGACCAGCTCCCGGAACATGATGAGGACGTGAGTGAGCCCAGAGGGGCACGGAGTAGGGGGGCAGGATGGTGAGCTTTAGAGAAGAGAGAGCCTCAGTGAGCCTGGACCTGTCAGCACCGGGCCTCCGCTGCTCCTTAGCGCCCCCCTCCACCCCAGGACCTGGGCTTCTTGGAGAGGACTGCCAGAAGGACCCACCTAAGCCCCGGTCCTGGCCCCAGGGCAGGTGGGGCTGAGGGCTCCAGCGGGCAGCACCTGGGCAGGACTGGTCTCCCCCTCAGGCCCTGCCCAGGGGGAGGGATGCTGCTCCTTCAGGGCAGGAAGTACATCAGGGGGCTGGCAGTGCCTTCCCGCCTGAGGCCTCAGCTCCCCGGTGCAGTCCCCGCTTCTCGGTAGCCCCGAGCCTGGGCCAGGTCCAGGCGCTGTTTCTGGGCAGGCCTGCCCCTTGGAGGGCCCTGGCGGTCCTCCACCTTGAGAAAGGCTGGGGACGTTCTGGCCTCGTTCTGGGCTCAGGGGGCTTTTTCCGATGTACTTTGGCTGCCTGGCTGCCTTCCAGGGTGATGGGATGAGAGAAAGAGCATCTAGTGCCCAGCCAGCAAAGGTGAGGGATGGAGTCCAGACCCCCTGGGCAGGACCCTGTCTGGCCCATCCCCTGGGATTAACGTGTCTTGACAGAGTTGAGACATGCAGAGCTGAGGACACTAAAGGCTTTGTCAGGTGGGGGGTGGGGGTGGCATCAAGGCCGCCTTCCTGGAGGAGGAGCTGGAGACCCAACAGTGGGAACAGGCAGGGCTGGATGGCATTGGAAGGAAGGTGGGTTCCTGTGTGAGCAAAGATCCAGGGTCACCCCAGTGCCCCCACTCCTCACCCCCCTCCTCGTCTGCATCCTGTCCTTCCTTTGCTCCAGGTCACTAACATCCTATATCAGATCATGATGCACAAGCGCGTGGCCAGACTGTATGACCCGGAGCCCGATGAGCGCTTCCAGTCCTTTCTCCAGACAGTGGAGCTCCTGGATGCGGACGAGAGGTGAGGCTGCCAGGAGTGGGGTGTGGGCTGCAGCTGCCGGCAGGCTCTGGGAGAAGGGCCCCCTGCCATGTGGCTCCAGGGGCTCACAGGTGTCCCTCTGTCCTGCAGCTACACCCTGTCCTGCCAGCTGGAGCCCGCAGGCCAGGGGCCTGGCAATAAGGGAGTGTTACAGTTATACAGGTCCCACGTTTAAACGTCCTGGCCAGGGCCAGGTGAGTTTCTGGGCTGGGGCGATCGGGAGGGGGTGGGCTGTTCCCCAGCCTCAGGGAAGCTTCGGGCCATGCTGGGTGTGGGGGCGTCCTAAAGACGGGTGCGGCTGGGGTCCCAGCTCCACTGCCGACCAGGCCTGTCAGGCTGAAGGGTGGTTCCCTTCCCCTCTGGGACCCAGCCTCCTCCTCTGTGAGTGGGTGACGCTCAGGAGCCTTCCCGAGACAGGGACCCCCCGGGTGCTGGTGATTGACAGGACCCTCCGCACAGGGCACAGGGCCCGGAGCCCAGAGGGCAGTGGGGACGGGGTGGAAGCAGGATAATGGGGGGAACCCCGGATGACCTGCCTCTTCTGATCACCCGTGTGTGGCCCTGTAGCTGCTGTCATCGGGCCCGCGGCCCTGCCGGTGTCCTGGCTGCATGTGGAGGAGAGCTGCTTCCCCTCCGGGCAGGCGGCCCCTGGCGCCCCAGGACCCCAGTCTGCTTGCTGCTCCTCCGGAGCCTCTGCTGGGGCAGCTGCTCTGGCACCTCCTCCGTCGGCCGCCTCGGGCAGCTCCCCGGGCTGCCGCTGCCTCCTCAAGGACCCGTATGTAGCTGCGGCGCACCTGGCCACCTTCGTGCTGGGTCGTGCCCTCTGCTCGTGGCCCGTTGGACAGAGGCGAGCCGCCCCACCGTGTGGAGGCTGTTCCCCTTGGTGCAGGTGGCCTCCCGCCGTGACACCAACTCCTGCCTGGGCGTTTCTAAGGGGTCTAGACTCCTGCGTCCCCACAGTCAATTCCGGAGTTCCCAGGGACCCCGGTTGGAGGGTCCCCAGGCAGTGACCCCACCTCCCCACCCCTCGGCTCCTGCCCAGGGTCCTCGCACGTCCTCACTCTGACACGCTTCCTGGATGACCTCAAGATGCTGGGCCAGAAGCTGGACGACTTTCCTCTACCCTGAGCCCCCCCAGCTCCGCCAGAGAAATAAACCGCTGGCGGCTCTCTCCAGGCTCCGCCCACCTCACTTTCCTTCTGAGGGGGCTGGTGGGGCCCGCCTCCCAGGAGTCCCATTCCCCTGCCCCCGGCCCGTGCCTCAGGCCCCACCGCACCCTGTTGTTCTGCCAGCGGGCACGTTAAGCCCCAGTGGAGGTTAAGAACTTGGGCCCAGGTTTGAATATTGCCTCCAGCACTGATCAGCTGAAAGGCCTCGGCCAGCCGACCTGCTGGGATCCCCATCCAGAAGATGGGGCCACTAATGGCAGCTGCTTTGCAGACGACATAAACGGTGCAGGAAAGCTGATGCTGGGTGGGGCCCAGCAGCCCTTGGCTGCTCCCATGGGCTACTGAGTATTATGAACAAGCAGAACTGCCCTGCACGCCCACCACCCCCAAGCCCTCTAGGAACTGCCTCAGCAGGCCTGGGGCCATACCGTCTGAGGGTCTTCTCCAGCTCCTGGGTTCACAGCCTGCGTTTGTGTGAGGACAGTCACACAGCAAACCATACCCAGTTCCCACTTGGAGAGTGAGAACTCTCTCTGCTCATCCTCTGCCCCATTCCCAGGGCAGTCGCAGGGGCTCCTAACTGCAGGACTTATCAGAGCCTTCACTGGGTGTATCAGTCTGCTCAGGCTGCCATAACACAGTGCTACGTTCCTGGCGACTTAACCAACAAATGTATTGTCTCCTGGTCCTGGAGGCTGGAAGCCCAAGGTCAGGGTGTCTGCTGAGGCCTCTCTCCTGGGCATGTAGATGTAGATGGCCGTCTTCCCTCACAAGGTTTTCCCTCTGTGTGCATGTGTGTGTGTGTCCTAATCTTAGAAGGATACCAGTCATACTGGATTAGGGCCCACCCAAATGGCCTCATCTGAACTTCATTATCTTGTGAAACACTCTACCTCCACTCTCTCCTGTGGTCCTGTGTGTTAGGGTTTCAATATCTGAACGTGGGGTTTTGCGGGGGGGGTGCTGTGCACAATCTACGCTGCAACACTCTGCTAAGAAGAGGTGGGAACCTCACAGCGTGAATAAGACAGGTGAGGACCCTTCTTTCTGGGGCACAGATGCACGGCCACCCAATCTCCGGGGAATCAGGGAAGTCTTCTTGGAGGAGGTGAGGTGTGAGTTGAGAATGAAAGTGAAGAGAAGTTGGGAACAAAGGGAGAGAAGGGCAAAGTGGGGGCAAAGGTAAGGGAGTGAGGTGGAGGGGAGAGAGTCGAGTAACAAGTTCTGAGAGCCACGCAGGGCCTCAAAGATGGCGGGCCTTGCCCGTGCTGGGGAGATGGGAAACTACAAAAGGCGTCCGACCGGGGGCGGGTGGCGCCCAAGGCTAATGCTGGCAAGAGACTCTGATGGGTTGGGTGCTGGGGGAGGACGCCCGGGGTGAGTAAGCCGGGTACAGCGCCCCCCGGGGGAGCGCGATGTACTTCCATGCTGTCACCGCTGGGGACGTGGCCGATCCAGGGCCGAAACCAGGAGGGCGCGGACGGAGACAGGACACCCAGGACCCTTCCTTCCCTGCCCACCGAGGACCCGGCCCTGATCTGGAGGGCACCTGCGCACCTCCCAGAAAAGCCTCACACACAGTTCTGGAGGCGGGCTTCACGGGAGCCACCGATCCGGGAGTTCTCCGTCTCGGATGCACGCGAAACTCGTGCCCGCGCAGAAACGTGGATGTGCGAGGTCGTCGGGCGGGCGGGACGAGGAGTGCAGCGGCGAGAGTGGGGTGGCGCAGACCCCTGAGACTGCCCGCCCCGGACGAGCGGCGCCCCGCCCGGCCTCAGCAGGGAAGCCGAGGAAGTGGGAGGGAAGCGGTCTTCAGCTTTAGCCGTGAGACTCGCCTCCCCCGAGAGCCCCGCCTTCCCTGCGGGGCCCGCTGGGGTAGGTGCACGCTGAGCACCAGGGCTCGCTGCCGCTCCGCTTCCCCCGGTTCTTCGACCTCTGGCGCCTGTGACTGGAGCTTGGCCGACCCTAGTGGGTCAGGAGCTACCCAGGATGGCGGGGGCAGGGCCGGGACAGGCTGACTCCTGGGATGGGTAGCCTCGCCTGTTTACTAGACCGAAACCTCAGTGAGGCCCGAGGTCCTTTGTGTTTTTCTTGTAGATTTCTGAAAGTGGTAACAAGTGTAGCAGCAGCAGCAGCAGCAGCAGGGGAAACACCCTGCAAGGCGAAGCGGAGGCCCTGGGTTGCAAGCACTGCCCCCTCGGCTCCTGAGGCCTCTGTGGACAGAGTGGGGCAGTGGGTCTGGACATAAAGGCCTCTGTGGGTCCCCTCTTCTCATTTCCCCAACTTGTTCACGTGCTAGAAGTGGGGGAGGGGCTCTTGACAAAATTCTGCATGCGAGTATTAAATGCAAGGCTGCCGGCTCCAGCCAGGTGCAAGGAGACACTCCCTTGCTGATTCTAACAGCAACAGTTGCAGAATTTGAACACATAAGCCAAGTCCACTGGAAGTCTGAACCGCAGGTGGCAGTTCCTGTCTTGTCAGCCAGCACTGATATTCCAAGAAACGCTTAGAGCTGTGCTTTTCAACTAGTGGCTATCTTCCCGGAATAAAGTCAGAAACTCTCCCTCAAGACATTTCATGATCTGTGTGGGACTGCTCTTAAGGGAATGCAGTAAGAAATGAATCTGTAATAGAAGAAAAGGGGAATCAAATCTCTGTTCAAAACTGAACACTGACATTCACCTGAAAGTGAACTCAAGTAGCCCCAGAAACTTTGTAACCACTAACCCGTGGGGGTGGGGGGAGCAGGGCAGTTTCTAATTGTTCTCCAGATTTTCTGCTTCTGAGGATCAGAGATAAAGCTGAAAGCCGATTTTGTTCAACCCTAAGCATCCAGTCCCCAGGGACTGAAGAGGCCCAGAAAAGAAAATCAGAAAGCTAGTGAATCGGTGCAGGAATGTCTGCTTGGACCCCTGCAAGCTGCTACTTCATGTGTCTGCACCCCAGCCCCTCTCCCACAATTTCCCCTGGAAAAGCCCTGACCGCTCGCGTGTCAGGAGGAAGGTGGTTCTCTAAGGCAGGAGCCTGCCACTCCCTCGTTTGCTAGCAAGTCAATAAACTATCCTTTCCTTTCCTCAAAACCTTGTCATTGTGTTTTGTGATTTGACCTCAGGGACGAGGACCGGGTCTTGGTATCAGGAGCAGCACCCCCCCCACCCCGACCAAGTGCCCGCAGTGCCGCTCCTTCGGTGTCAGAGGCCACAGGGCCGGGCTGTCAGGGACGCAGAGCTCCCGGCTTCCTCCTTGCTAGCCACGGGGGACTGTGCCGGCCAGGAGTTCGTGCTGTGTGGCAGGGCAAGTACAAGCCTCTAGAACTCCCTCTGAAGTATATATTGAAAGCAGTAATGCCTTCCAGGAGAGGTTACAGACTGGAGTTACCACCAAGGATTTGGAAGAAGTCGGGGTGGTGATTTCCACGAACCCTTATTGAAGTCACTCACGTGGCCTACTCAGAAAACGGACGAATCTTGGAGATGACAGTGCGTGATGGTCACCGTGATCGGAGTGTCTCAGATTGCAGCTACTGCTGCACGTGGGGCTTCATCACTTGGTCCCCAAGCACCCAGTGTGTAAGTATTGGTCAGGAAAATGCTCTTTGTTCTCTTCCTGTGAGTAAAGACCAGCAGGGCAGTTAGCTTTCAGCCGGCAAGGAGAGAAAACTATCTCAGAGGCATATCAGACCTCCAGACTTAGGCTGTCATTTAGTCAGAAGGAAACTTCGTCTCCTTTTCCTTCCAGCTGTCACACTGGCCCATCCCATTGATGGTACTATGCTGATTGGACCCAGTGATCAGGAAGCACAACTTGTCTAAGCATATTGATAGAACACACACGTGTCAGAAGGTGGGAAACAAATCCAACAAAAATTCAGGGGCCTTTCGCCTTATAGAAGTTTCTAGAGGTCTATCTTGTGGGCATGCAAAGCTCTCCCTTCTAAGTTGAAGAATAAGGTGTTGTATCTGCACGCCCTCCAACACACACACACACACAAAAGAGCACAGCAGCCTGGTGGATCACCTTGGATTTGAGAGGCAGCATAGACCTCATTTCCAGTGTGCTACTCTGAGTTTGAGAGCAGCCTGGACCTTTGGAAGGTGGATGCCAGTAGATGGCAACACCTGGATCTCCTCTCATTGCTGCCCCTTCAAGGTGCACACCTGAACAGGGCCTAGAGGGGAAGTGACTTGCCCAAGATCACAAGGCCCGGACCCCGGCCTGACTTGCATGGTGTTCCACGCTCCATGCCAAGCCTGGTTGGCATTCTGCCATCTCTGAGTCTGTGAGTGAGACACACGTGACGTCACCCCCCATGCATCCCTGGGAAGTCCTTAGGGAGGCATGTCTGGCATGACCCTCCCTGTGCAGGTTGGAACGTTGGGCAGCTCCTGGAAGGTGCCATGGCCTCAGCAGGACAGGGAACTGGGGATAAAAAGCGGCCTGAGCTCAGCTCTTGTCACCTCAGAGCTGGGACCCTGGTGTCACTGCCAAAGAGCGAGGGGAGGGCTCTGGTGGAGATCTGCTTAGTCGTGCAGGGCAAGGGCCAGGAGGGTGGGCAGTCAGCAGCCCAGAGGGGCACGTGGGCGTGTCTGAAGGCAGGGAGGGGCCTAGGAAATGGACCCTCGAAGAAGTGATGTCACTGAAGACACGCCCAGTAGAACCTCAATTGTGACCCGGACGGAACCCAGCTCCTGGTCGCAGACCCCAGTCCTGCTCACTTGACCGGAGGCGCTTGACAGAGCAACATGCGGTCTTGTTCTATGGAACCTTCTGAAGGCGTGGGAGTCAGGGAAGCCGAGAGAGAGAGTCTTCCTGCTCGCTGTGGGCGTTGGCTGAGAGACCACCTCCCACGCCTCTTTCTGTGTCTCCCGAGGAGCCCCGAGGTAACACAGGGCAGCCCAGAGCGGGCCACTCCAGGGCCAGGCCACTGTGTGAGCCATCACGGCTGACCTTCCTGCCGGCCTTTCCTGTGTGTGTGCGGTGGGCGTGGGGCATTGGTGGGACTGAAGGCTGGCCAGGAGGGGGCAGTCAGTGTCACAGCTCTGGTCTAATGATTCAGGACGTGGAGGTGAGTGTGGGGACCAGGTACTTCCACACACATGTTAGTCCTGACCCGGGGTTGTCCTCCCCTTCCCTCAGGGACTGGATGTCTAGGCAGATGGCCCTCTGCGCCTGATCTCAGGGGCACAGTTTGTGCCCCACATTGCCCCCTGCGGGGAGGTCCACACAGTCCAGGTGCCTGCTCCCCAGCTACAGGGCACCGGCTTTGCAGAGCTCCACCCTGGGGAGCGAGGAGGAGCTGGTGGATGGACCCACCTACTCCATCTCCCTGGACCTGGGGCAGGCTGCGTACACCCCAGGACCCCATTCCAAGCCTGGTAACCTGCCAGGGCCCTCCCAGGGCTGCCCCACGAGATTGGCCAACAGACCCACTCCAGAGGGCCTGGAACCTCGCTCCCGGGGGCACCCCGTGCCTCTCCTTGCTCGCACCCCAGGGGGCTGGGGGCTCTCGGGTGAGCTGCAAACCTCCCTCGTCCTGGTGGGTCCTGGGTTTCCCACTGACTATATCCCTGCTGGCCCCCTCAGCGTGAACCTGAGCCATCTGTCCATGGGACTGAGGTCCCCAGGCGCAGGGCTCCCCGGACAGGCGCGAGGAGGAAGGGGAGAGAGCGCACAGCGGGAGTGGAACCGGCTCCAAACACCAGCCGGAGCGCTCCCGAGGCCACCCTCCCTCCCGAGGACGCTGGCCAGCCGACCACGGGCCAGCGGCTCCCCCGGTGAGCACCCACCCCCTCCTGGGCCCAGTCAGGCCTCTGCCCACAGCCCGCGGTGTGTCTAGAGCATCCCCACATGTGTCTGAGCCTCTGCGTGCTCCTCGGACAGGCAGGGTGGCTGGCGGTCAGCCTGTTAGGGTGCCCATGGGGAACACGGGAGGAGCTTAGAGGGGCTCCCCTGGCGCCCGGCAGTGCAGAAAGGACTGCCGGCCAAGCTGGGCCACTTCGGGGCTTACCTCTCTGTACCCGATGAAAGGCCTTTGGCCTCACCCGTCAGTGGCCTGGAGCCTGGCTCATTTGGAAAAGCACATGGGAAGCAGCCTTTTGGAACGGAGGCTTGCGATTCCGTGCGGCTGTGCCCGGTCCTTGTCCTCACCCTGGCCACATGAGGGACCTCTGGGGACAGCAGAGGGGTACCTGAGAAGGTTCTGATAGGACTTCCTTCAGCAACAATAGCTATGCAGGGCCCACTTTGTGCAGACCCTTTGGGGACACTTAGCATAACTGAGTGAAGGAAGCAGACACAGTACTGGGACCCCGGCCCGTGTGGAATCGGGCAGTCACCTCAGGCGTCATCCGCAGGTCACAGCCGGGAAGCGTCACGCGCGATGCCCTCACGGCCGCCTCATGTAACGGGGGGCATGATGGGTCAGAGGAGGAACTGAAAACGTGAGCATTCACTGGGTCCAGAGGGAGCACTGCCCATGTCACAGAATCGGGGGAGGAGGCGTGTAGGCCTTGGGGCAGGGGGAGCCCAGCAGAGCCCAGCAGGTCACTCATCTTCAGATTCCCATGGGCAGGCTGACGACTGGGGACTTCCTATTCGGGGGGATGGGAGAGGATGGGGACCCAGGACAGACACGCAGGGTCAGGAAGGGGGAGGGGCAGGTGCCCGGACAGGCAGGGGAGTGCACAGCGGCCAGGCCCACACAAGGCAGGGCAGGGAGGGCAGTGTGGGGGGTAAGACCAGGCTTCTCACTCTGCCACCCCCTGGGCTTCCCCCAGCCCCAGGATGGGACGGGCTAGGCGCCTGGCCTGGGAGCCCGAGCATGTGCCCAGCGACGTCCATCTCGTCCAGCTTTCATCCACCCTGGTGGGCCAAGTCCTCCACCACTTGGTCCAGGAGGAGCACCTGGGGCCCACGGTGGCAGAGCTGGAAGGTGAGGGGCTGCGGCCAGGGGACCGTCTAGGGTGGGCTTCCCGGACTGGGGTTCCCTTCAAGGCAGTCAGGGCTCTTCTGTCATTGTGAGGCACGGGGAATCAGGCCCGCGGCGACCCTTCCTCTGTGTCCTGCTCCAGACCCACGGCAGACGCAGCTGGCTCCAGAGACAGGGGGAGGGCCGGCTTCGTCGCCTGAGCCCGTCCAGGAGCTCCCTGAGACCCCTGTGCTGGAGCGACGGCCGGTGTCACCTGCCTCAGCCCCTGCAGAGCCGGAGGATGTCCCAGCAGTGGCCTCAGCTCCGCTGGCAGGCCCTGAGCTGGAGCCCCATGAGCCCACAGCAGAGCCCAGCAGGTCACTCATCTTTGGATTCCCATGGAAGGGCTGACGACTGGGGACTTCCTATTCGGGAGGATGGGAGAGGATGGGGTCCCAGGACGGACACGCAGGGTCAGGAACGGGGAGGGGCAGGTGCCTGGACAGGCAGGGGAGTGCACAGCGGCCAGGCCCACACAAGGCTGGGCAGGGAGGGCAGTGTGGGGGGTAAGACCAGGCTTCTCACTCTGCCACCCCCTGGGCTTCCCCCAGCCCCAGGATTGGCTGGGCTAGGCGCCTGGCCTGGGAGCCCGAGCATGTGCCCTGCACCATCGATACCAGCCAGCTTTCATCCACCCTGGTGGGCCAAGACCTCCACCACTTGGTCCAGGAGGAGCACCTGGGGCCCACGGTGGCAGAGCTGGAAGGTGAGGGGCTGCGGCCAGGGGACCGTCTAGGGTGGGCTTCCCGGACTGGGGTTCCCTTCAAGGCAGTCAGGGCTCTTCTGGCATTGTGAGGCACGGGGAATCAGGCCCGCGGCGACCCTTCCTCTGTGTCCTGCTCCAGACCCACGGCAGACGCAGCTGGCTCCAGAGACACAGGGAGGGCCGGCGTCGTGGCTAGAGCCCGTCCAGGAGCTCCCTGAGACCCCTGTGCTGGAGCGACGGCCCGTGTCACCTGCCTCAGTCCCTGCAGAGCCGGAGGATGTCCCAGCAGTGGCCTCAGCCCCGCTGGCAGGCCCTGAGCTGGAGCCCCATGAGCCCACAGCAGAGCCCAGCAGGTCACTCATCTTTGGATTCCCATGGACGGGCTGACGACTGGGGACTTCCTATTCGGGAGGATGGGGTCCCAGGACGGACACGCAGGGTCAGGAACGGGGAGGGGCAGGTGCCTGGACAGGCAGGGGAGTGCACAGCGGCCAGGCCCACACAAGGCTGGGCAGGGAGGGCAGTGTGGGGGGTAAGACCAGGCTTCTCACTCTGCCACCCCCTGGGCTTCCCCCAGCCCCAGGATTGGATGGGCTAGGCGCCTTGCCTGGGAGCCCGAGCATGTGCCCTGCACCATCGATACCAGCCAGCTTTCATCCACCCTGGTGGGCCAAGTCCTCCACCACTTGGTCCAGGAGGAGCACCTGGGGCCCACGGTGGCAGAGCTGGAAGGTGAGGGGCTGCGGCCAGGGGACCGTCTAGGGTGGGCTTCCCGGACTGGGGTTCCCTTCAAGGCAGTCAGGGCTCTTCTGGCATTGTGAGGCACGGGGAATCAGGCCCGCGGCGACCCTTCCTCTGTGTCCTGCTCCAGACCCACGGCAGATGCAGCTGGCTCCAGAGACATGGGGAGGGCCGGCGTCGTGGCTAGAGCCCATCCAGGAGCTCCCTGAGACCCCTGTGCTGGAGCGACGGCCGGTGTCACCTGCCTCAGCCCCTGCAGAGCCGGAGGATGTCCCAGCAGCGGCCTCAGCCCAGGGGCCAGGCCCTGAGCTGGAGCCCCATGAGCCTTTGGGCCTGGGCCTCAGGGCACCTGCCGGAATGGCACCAGGCGTGGCAGAGCCAGGTCCAGATCCAGAGCCCACCAGCCCCTGGGACATCCCAGGAGTGGTCTCAGGCCCCGAGCTGGAGCCCCATGAGCTCTTGGACGCGGGGCCCGTGGCACAGGGCCTAGCAGAGCTAGAGCTGGACCTGGAGCCCACCAGCCCCTGTGCCGTGAGCACCCGGAATGTGCTGAGGGAGGACGAGCCGCCCATCCTGGTGTTTCCTCCCCGCCTGGTGGGCCAGCAGCTGAGCCTGTGCTTTCTGGTGAGCGGAGCGAGCTCTCGGGGTCGGGGGTGGGCCTTCCCTGTGTCACGGGCTGCCCTAGACCGGCCGTCCCCTGACGTGGACTCCTGTGATCTGGGCCCACGTCCCAGCTTCCCCACGGACTCACCATGTGTCCTGAGAGACTCTCCTCACCCCAAAGCCCTCACTGAACACAGGGGGACAGTAGGGCCGGCCCTCAGGGATCCTTGCAGACCAAAGAGGTGGAGCAGAGGGAAGGTGGGCAGGGCCTGGCCGGGCAGGGAGGGGCAGGGCAGGGGAGGGGTGCTCAGGGAGGTGCTGCCAGGGCCTTAGGACCCCGGGACATTGGCCGGGCAGGCCTCCGCAGCCTCCGCACACCAGCGGCCCCCGCCATGGACGTGACTGCGTGGGAGACACAGACACCACCAAAGGCCCTGGGTGGAGTTGTTTCGGGGGAAACTGCACCTGAGTGGGGAGCGGGATCCACGGGGTGGCAGAATGGGAGGCAGATGCCCCAGGACGGGCAGGCGTGAGCTGCCTTGTGCTGCAGGGAGGAGGTGAGTGAGGGTGCCTGCGAGCAGAGCCCCTCCGTTCCCCACCAGTGTGGGGTCCTGTGCATCCGGTCCTGGGCACCTCAGTGGATGGGGTCTGAAACCTGGACCGCCACGAGGCTCACAGCACGTCCACAGCTGCCTGGGCTCCAGCTCTGACCGGTGACTCCGCCTGGGCACGGGGGCACCAGGGGCACAGCTGGATGACCCTCCCTTGTGATCCCCAGGGGCTGTATAAGGACATTTTGGAATGTAAGAAGTCCATTAAGGAGCAGCCACAGATGGGAGACACTGGGTGCCTGGCTCCCACCATACAGAGGCTCCTGATGGAATGTGACACCTTGATCAATGTGGTCACCACCACCTGCCTCATGACCCCGAGCATGACGGCCCAGGACAGGGCCCGAGTGGTGGAGTTCTGGATATGGGTGGCCATGGTATGTCACGGGACGGCCCCCGGGGTCCATCCTGGCATCTTGGAAACTGCTCCTCTCCGTTGTCCGCTCTGAGGACGGGTTCCTATGGTCTGCCCTGCACGGTCCCTGGGCCCCTCCTGCCAGGGGTGTGCGGACCTGGACTCGCAGACCCCGGGGGTGGGACAGCCATCCCTGGCCCCTTCCTTGGGTTGAGCCACAGTCCTCCACCCAGGAGGGCTGCTCACCAGGTACCAGGTGTGCTGGGCTCCCTGGGTGTCTGCCCCCTTAAGGACAGGAGTTCATGGGGGGACAGAGGCAGAGAAGCAGGCCACGCTCTCAGCTCTGTCTTCCCTCCCAGGAGAGTCTGAGCCTCAGGAACCACATTGCCCTCCGTGCCATTCTCTCCGCCCTGCAGCGCCCTGCTATTCATCGTCTGCACAGCACCTGGGGTCATGTGTCCTGGTGGGTAGGCCTGTCCCCGGGACCAGGGCACCTGAGTGGACAGGGACACCCCTAGGTCTGGCAGTGTCCCTCAGTGGGCTGGGACTTCCTGGGAGGCGGCAGAGCCTAAGGACAGGGATGGCGGGCTCTTGGGGGCCCCTGTGGGTTAGGCCACGGGTTCCGCCGCAGGAATCAGTTCCCTGCAATGTCAGGTGTGGGTTGAAGCCCACTGGAGATCTTGAGCTTGCGTTCTGCAGCAGGAGGTCTCTGCCCCAAGGACAGCGACCTGGCCCAAGGCAGATTCGCTCCCGGGAGAACAGGGAATGGAGGCCCCGGGGGGAAACATGAAGCCCCCTCCGCAGGCCACGGATTCCCAGGGCTCAGGGCCGTGGTGGAAAGCCTCCTGCGGGCTAGTGGGCCTTCTAGGATCCCCAGGAAAAGGGGTCGGCCCCGAGACTCTCCGCCTGCTGGCCACATGTGTCCCTCCTCCTCTCCCCTCCCCTTAGCGTCTGCCTGGCGGTATATGAAAAACTGAAAACGCAGGACAAGTGGGTTCACAGGAAGCGGCGGTTCAAGGTAAATGGAGGGTAGAGGTCTGGAAGGGAGGGGTCCTTGGGGCAAGTCCTCTGCCTGCCAGTGCTGTGTCCCAGCTGGGGGCCAGACTTGAGAGGGGGGAGCTGATGGCATCCAGTGAGGACCCAGAGAACAGACCCCCGTCAGGGCTGGGGCTGGTGTGGGGTCGGCAGCAGGAGTGGGGCCTGTGGCCAAGCAAGGTCGGCTTGTCCCCTGGGTCCCCTGAGCCTGACACGGCCCCTCTGTGGCCTCGGGCTCCTCATGTGCACATGGAGGGTTGCCGTCAGCCTGGCGGGCGGGCCTCCCAGGTGAGCAGGGTCCAGGGAGCACAAGACGGGCTTCGGCTTTGTGCCCCCCACAGTCATGTGAGGGGAGCCGTGCTGATAGCCAGCTGACAGTGAGTGCTCAGGGCACCCTGGGAGGCAGAGGGACCTCCCCTGACCCTCTCAGGGCGGCGGCCGTGGCCTGGCCCAAGGACCCCCATGAGTATGAGTGTGTGCTGGAGCTGGGGTCGCTCTAGGCCGAGAGCCTGCTGGAGGTGGGGACAGCGTAGGTGCCAGGGGGCTCGGGCAAGGCATCCATCCACCACGGTCTGGCTCTGGGAGGCCTCGTGGGAGGGGAGCATGAGCACCTGAGTGTCCTGGACCTTGCAGGAGATGACCTTCACATTGATGCAAATGCTGTGGGACCGCATGGCACCCGACGTGAGGAAGAGGAAGGTGAGAGAGGCATGGGAAGGGTCGGGGGCGGTGGGGGAGCTCTGCACCTGCCCCTGGTCCCACCACCTCTGAACTGCCGGCACTGGGCTGACCAGGAGGGCGAGAGCAGCTGGGTACAGGGAGAAGTTGGAGGACAGGAGCAGGGCCCACAGGTCCTGGGACTGGCCAAAAGCCAGCCCTGGGAGGGCCCGGGACGGGAGAGCAGGGCGAAGGGAGGGGAGGGAGGCAGCACAGGGTGGTCCAAGGGAGCTGGGGACTGCGGGTGTGGGTTCAGGGGGTGCTCTGTGGGCGCCCCTGAGGCAGGCAGGCGACTCATCACCTCCCCACCCCGGTGGCACAGAGCATGGTCCCCTACCTCGGACTGATCCTGTATGACTTCGTTTACAAACACCTGGAAAATGATGAGGAGGTGAGTGAGCCCAGAGGGGCACAGGGGGGGCAGGATGGTGAGCTTTAGGGAGGAGAGAGCCTCAGTGAGCCCGGAACTCTCAGCACCGGGCCTCCCCCATTCCTGAGAGTCTCTCCTCCACCCCAGGACCTGGGCTTCTTGGAGAGGACTGCCAGAAGGATCTACCTAAGCCCCGGTTCCTGGCCCCAGGGCAGGTGGGGCTGAGGGCTCCAGCGGGCAGCACCTGGGCAGGACTGGTCTCCCCTCAGGCCTTGCCCAGGGGGAGGGATGCTGCTCCTTCAGGGCAGGAAGCACATCGCGGGCTGGCAGTGCCTTCCCGCCTCAGGCCTCAGCTCCCCGGTGCAGTCCCCGCTTCTCGGTAGCCCCGAGCCCAGGCCAGGCCCGGGTGCTGTTTCTGGGCAGTCCTGCCCCTTGGAGGGCCCTGGCGGTCCTCCACCTTGAGAAAGGATGGGGACTTTCCGGCCTCCTTCTGGGCTCAGGGGGCTGTTTCTGATGCACTTTGGTTGCCTTCCTACCAACAAGACCCCCTGAGCAGGACCCTGTCCAGCCCATCCCCTGGGCCTAACGTGTCTTGTGAGAGTAAAGAAACGCAGAGCTCAGGACACTCAAGACTTTGTCAGGTGGGGGCCGGGGTGTGGCGTCAAGGCCACCTTCCTGGAAGAGGAGTTGGAGACCCAACAGTGGGAACGGGCAGGGCTGGATGGCATTGTAAGGAAGGCGGGTTCCCGTGAGCAAAGATCCGGGACCATCCCAGTGCCCCACTCCTCACAGCCCTCCTTCTCTGTGCCCCATTCTTGCTCCTCTCCAGTTCGCTCTCCTCCAAAGTGAGATCCTCATGCAGAAGAGGCTGGCCAGGCTGTATAAACTGGAGCCCGATGAGGGCTTCGAGTCCTTTCTCCAGGCCATGGAGCCCCTGGAGCCCCTGGATGAGGAGCAGAGGTGAGGCCGGCGGAGTGAGGCGTGGGCTGCAGCTGCCGGCGGGCTCTGGGGGAAGGACGCCCTGCCATGTGGCCCCAGGGGCTCACAGGTGTCCCTCTGTCCTGCAGCTACACCCTGTCCTGCCAGCTGGAGCCCCCAGGCCAGGGGCCCGGCAATAAGGGAGTGTTACAGTTATACAGGTCCCACGTTTAAAATCCTGGCCAGGGCCAGGTGAGTTTCTGGGCTGGGGCGATCGGGAGGGGGTGGGCTGTTCCCCAGCATCAGGGAAGCTTCGGGCCATGCTGGGTGTGGGGGCGTCCTAAAGACTGGTGCAGCTGGAATCCCGCTCCACTGCCGATCGGTTGTGTCAGACTGAAGGGTGGTTCCCCGCCTCCTCTGGGACCCATTTTCCTCCTCTGTGAGTAGGTGATGCCCAGGAGCCTTCCCGAGATAGGGACCCCCCGGGTGCTGGTGATTGACAGGACCCTCCGCACAGGGCCTGGAGCCCAGAGGGCAGTGGGGACGGGGTGGAAGCAGGATAACGGTGGGAACCCGGGATAACCTGCCTCTTCTGTTCACCTGTGTGGCCCTGTAGCTGCTGTCATTGGGCCCGCGGCCCTGCCGGTGTCCTGGCTGCATGCGGACGAGAGCTTCCCCTTGGGCAGGCGGCACCTGGCAGTCCCAGACCCTAGTCTGCTTCCTGCTCCTCTTCCTTCCCCTGCTCATCCTCAGCCTCTGCTGGGGCAGGTGCTCTGGCACCTCCTCTGTCGGCAGACTTGGGCAGCTCCCTGGGCTGCCGCTGCATCCTCAAGGACTCGTACGTAGCTGCAGCCAATCTGGCCTCCTTCGTGCTGTGTCGTCCCCTCTGCTCGTGGCCCCATGGACAGAGGCGAGCTGCCCCACCATGCGGAGGGTGTCACCATTTGTGCATGAGGCCTACCGTGTTGTCAACACCACCTGCTGCCTGGGTGCCATCAGCCACCGAGTTGCAGCCACACGGTTCCAGGAAAAGGTGGGGCCGTCCTCACCAGGCCTGGACATTCCCGGGATGGACGTGGACACGGCGCAGTGCTGTATGGAACCACCGCCCCGTGGATTTCCAGAGGAGGCATCTGAGGATGCAGGGGTGGCCGGCCGCCGCAGGTTCCCAGGGCATGCTCCCAGGGGCGCCCCCTGTGCACCTTCCACCCGTCATCCCTGAGGAATAGCCTCTCTAGGGATTAAAGACGGCGGTGTGAGAGCTGACACAGAGACCTCCTCCCAAAACCACATATAATTTAAAAATATAATTAATACAACTCAGCCTGAAAGAGTAACAGGAAAGAAGGCTGCGCAGACTGCACACACCTAGAGAAAAGAGCAGACCTCACGGAACAGGGTAAGGTACCAAAGCTGTGACCCGGCGGGACTCGAGCCCTTCCCCCACCCCAGCGCATCGGCGGGAGGAAGAGACACAGACCAGGGACGGAGTGGAGGCCTGGCACTGCTGAACACCTAGCCGTGCAGATCTCTTCGGAGCACAAACCTACACTGCATGGTGCTCTGGTGATTAGTGGGGCTGGAATACCTGGAGAGATGGAGATTCCAGCTGCTTGTGGAGAACAGGGATTCATATCCACGTGCTCTGGGCGGGCAGTCTTAAAAACTTCCTAAAAGCAAGAGGGCTGCTAAAGGGGCAAGGATGGCACAGAGCTTACTGCTCAGGAGAAAGGACAGGTAGACAGAATTGGGCGGGTGCACTCTGCCCAGCAGGTTGGGAACTTAAAAGATCATCAGGCACTACATCACCCTGGCTGGCTACGCAGGTCCAAGGACTCGCACGCTGATATGCAGACTGCTGTGTCTTCCTCCTGGCTAGCCTGTACCTGGCTCGCAAACCGGCTGCCCCTGCCCTGGCATCAGGCCAGCCAGAGGGACGTCCCGCATCACACACAAAGGAAAACCCGTCAGGCTATCATCAGACTTCTCAGCAGAAACCTCACAGGCCAGAAGGGTGTGGCATGGTATATTTAATGCAATGAAGCAGAAGGGCCTCAACCAAGAATACTTTATCTGGCAGGATCATCATGTAAATTTGAAGGAGGGATTAAACAATTTCCAGATAAGCAAAAGCTGAGAGAATATAGCTCCCACAAACCATCCCTACAGTGAATTTTGGAGGGACTGTTATAGATGGAAGTGTTCCCAGGGTTAAATGAATATCACCAGAGGTAATAAAAAGGGATAGACAGAGAGTCCAGAATATGATACCTAACATATAAAGAATGGAGGAGGGAAAAAAGGGAGGGGAAAAAACCCTTTAGATTGTGTTTATAATAGCATACTAAGTGAGTTAAGTTAGGCTCTTAGTGAGGAAGTTACCCTTGAACCTTTGGTAACCACAAACCTAGAGCCTGCAGTGGCAATAAGGACATACCTACCGATAACCACCCTAAACGTAAATGGTCTGAATGCACCAATCAAAAGACACAGAGTCACTGAATGGATAAAAAAACAAGACCCAACTATATGCTGCCTACAAGAGACTCACTTCAAACCCAAAGACATACAAAGACTAAAAGTGAATGGACGGAAAAAGATATTTCAAGCAACTAATAGGGAGAAAAAAGCAGGGGTTGCAGTACTTTTATCAGACAAAATAGACTTCAAAACAAAGAAAGTCACAAGAGACAAAGAAGGACATTACATGAGGATAAAGGGGTCAATCCAACAAGAGGATATAAGCATTATAAATATCTATGCACCCAACACAGTATCACTTACATATGTGAAACAAATACTAACAGAATTCAAAGGGGAACTAGAATGCAATGCATTCATTATAGGACACTTCAACACTCCACTCACTCCAAAGGACAGATCAACCAGACAGAACATAAGGAGACAGAGCCATTGAACAACACATTAGAACAGATGGACCTACTGGACGTCTGCAGAACTCTCCACCCAAAAGCAACAGGACACACATTCTTCTCAAGCGCACATGGAACATTTTCAAGAACAGACCATATACAAGGCCACAAAAAGAGCGTCAGTAAATTCAAAAAGACTGAAATTGTACCAACCAGCTTCTCAGACAACAAGGGTATGAAACTAGAAATAAATTACACAAAGAAAATGAAAAAGCCTACAGACACATGAAGACTTAACAACATGCTTCTAAATAACCAACGGATCAATGACCAAATAAAAACAGAGATCAAGCAATATGTGGAGACAAATGACAACAATAATTCAACAATACAAAACCTGTGGGACACAGACAAGCGGTGTAAGAGGGAAGTACACTGCAATACAGGCCTACCTCAGGAAAAAAGAACAATCCAATATGAACAGTCTAAACTCACAATTAACCAAACTAGAAAAAGAACAAATGAGGCCCAAACTCAGTAGAAGGAGGGACATAATAAAGATTAGAGCAGAGCAGAAATACATAAAATCGAGAAGAATAAAACAACAGAAAGAATCAATGAAAGCAGGAGCTGGTTCTTCGAGAACATAAACAAAATAGATAAACCCCTAGCCAGACTTATCAAGAAAAAAAGTCGACACGCATAAACAGAATCAAAAATGAGAAAGGAAAAATTACTACGGACACCACAGAGATACAAAGAAGTATTAGAGAATGCTATGAAAAATTATATGCTAACAAACTGGATAACCTAGGAGAAATGGACAACTTTCTACAAAAATACAACCTTCCAAGGCTGACCCAGAAAGATACAGAAGATCTGAACAGACCAATTACTGGCAACAAAATTGAATCTGTAATAATAAAAGTACCTAAGAACAAAACCCCTGGAATAGATGGCTTCACCACTGAATTTTATCAAACATTTAGTGAAGACCTAATACCTATCCTCCAAATGTAGGAAAGGAAGGAATACTTCCAAACTCATTCTATGAGGCCAGCATCATCCTCATACCAAAGACCAGGCAAGGACACCACAAAAATAGAAAATTACAGACCAACATCCCTGATGAACATAGATGCAAAAATACTCAATGAAATATTAGCAAACCGAATTCAAAAATACATCAAAAACATCATCCATCACGATCAAGTAGGATTTATTGCGGGGAAGCAAGGATCGGTACAGTATTAGAAAATCCATCATCATCATCCATATCAACAAAAAGGACAAAAACCAGGTGAGCATCTCCATGGATGCCAAAAAAGCATTCGACAAAATTCAACATCTATTCACGATAAAAAGTCTCAACAAAATGGGCATAGAGGGCAAGTACCTCAACATAATAAAGGCCATAGATGACAAGCCCACAGCCAACATCATACTGAACAGCGAGAGGCTGAAAGCTTTTCCTCTGAGAACCGTAAGAAGACAGGGATGCCCACTCTCCCCACTTTTCATCAACATAGTACTGGAGGTCCTTGCCACAGCAATCAGAAAGCGCAAAGAAATAAAAGGCATCCAGATTGGTAAGGGAGTCAAACTGTCCCTGTCTGCAGATGACATGATATTGTACAGAAAAAACCCTAAAGAATCCACTCCAACACTACGAGAACTAATACCTGAATTCAGCACAGTTGCAGGATACAAAACTTGGCAGCACGGGGGGAGGGCTGCTCTGGGCCCAGGCACGGGGCTCTGGGGACTGCCCGTCATCGGACCCCACAGAGAAGCCATGTGGCCGAGGCTGCCAGCAGCATCGATGCCCGCAGCTGCGGCTCCAGGGGCAGGGACGTCAGGAGCCTGTCCCATCCTCCGCTGCAGCGGGCAGATCCTCTGGGTGCCAAGTGTACAGACACAGCCCCGGCCCCTCCCTTCAGGGTAGGCCTGCTGGCCAGAGGGGCCGCTGGCCACCGGAGGAGGGGAGGCCCTGGCCCTTGGGCCCCCCCACTGTTTTTTCAGAAAGTGTTTTACCTTAATAATAAAAAAAAAGAAATGGCCTCCCTGAGGGCAGTGTGATGTGGATGTTGTCCCTGGGGGTCACCCGTGTGCAGGTGGGATGCACTCAGTGAGAGGACTGCCCCCACACTGCTCTTTCTTCTCAAAGCTCTGCCCCACAGGCAGACATCGTGTGCCCCCCGACCCACCCCGGCCCTCAAACTCTCTGACCCAGGGTGGTCCCGACCTGTGTATGCCAGGTTGCCCTCCATCCACCGTCCTGGCCCATAAGGTGCTCAGGAAGAGCGGGGCGCTCTAAGCCCCAGGCGGGCACACCTTGGCAGCACTGGGGAGGGCTGCCCAAAAAGAACCTGGGCCTTTCTGCCTGTCACCTATAGATTATGATCGGACATGAAAATCTATTGATTAGAAGCTCCGGGGTGTGTCCTCACGTCTGGGACACCAATGCACATGTAACCCAAGTACATCCCAGGGCTGCAGGGCACCAGCCTAGCACTGTCCCATTTGATGAGACACAGCTGCCTCACACATTCCAGAAATTCCGTTGCAAAAAACATTGAACTTGGTCTCTCAAAGCACCTCCAAGAGGTGCATGCCTTCCACTGGGGGGGCTTTCTCTGAGCCCAATTTCTCCACACTTCACACCTCAGAGCACCCCCCAAAGATCCCAGGTCCCCAGTCCTCCCCCATGGTGCCCCTCAGCTGCCCATCCCCAGGCCAGGCTGGTGTGAGGCCCCTGGTGTCCAGCTCCTGGGTCCTGGCTGAGCGGCCTGAAATCTGTGACAAATGGCTGGGGAGGCTGAGCGGAGGCACTTGGTTCTGATTCTCCACATACGCTCCCCCAGGGCTCTCAGGATGTGTTCACCCTCCCAGGAGGGGAGGCCTGGCCTGGAGGGGAGTTGCAGGATCAGCACAAACATCCCCTTGGGGGGCCCCAGGATGGAGACAGTCTCCAGGCCTTATGCTGCAGGTGGAGCCCCAGACTGGGGACTGGGGAAGCAGACGTGGGCCCTCCTGACAGCCTCAGGTGACCAGGTGACAGGAGGTAAAATCAGGACACCCAGGCCACCCTCCTTTCCCTGGTCCTGCCCACAGCACCCTCAGAGCCATCTGCCTGCACGATGGTCCCAGGGATGACCTCAGGCTCCCCGGCCACATAGGGAGGTAGGTTTGGGCAGGAGGAGGGCAGACGGGCCCCTGACAGGGCAGGGGCCCAGGTCAGACCTGTCATCCTGCATGGCCCACCAGCCTCAACCTGAGACAGAAGAGCTCTGGGCCCAGAAACAAAGCAGCAGCCCTGGGTCTGCCGGGTGGTCACTGGGCCAGCGGTCTGTCCTGCCCAGGGTCTGTGCAAGGGACCCAAGCTCGCTACAGCCTAGACCGCTGGTGCTGGGACACCAGGCTCACACGACTGTGTGGCCACCCTGACTGTGGGCTGCAGCGCACCTTCTCCACCCGGCGTGTGCTGGGGAGGTGGCAGGGCCCTCTGGCCGCTGGTGCGCTCCTCTGCACCCAGGCACGGGCTCTGGGGGCTCCCCGTCTTCGGGCTCTTCAGAGAAGCTCATGATGGAGTTCTTGTTCGCAGGCTCAGAGAATGAACTTTGCAAACACTGAAGGTAGGAAAGCATGTGCGAGGCTTTTATTTAGGGATAAAGCAGAGGACAGAGCTCCTGGCTTGCCCCTGCCCAGAGGGGACAAGATAGCCCCGGGGTGATGCACAGTCTAGGGGATTTATAGGCAGGTGAGAGACAAAGGGCCATCGATGCAGACCTGCTAAATGGTCCACAAATGCTTATCTTCGAAGAGACACTAAGTTTCTTATTAGTCTTCCAGATTATTTTGCCTACTTGCCATTATTCCTTGCCTACATTGCACATCATTTGATTAGGGCTAGAGGAAGAAAAGCAGCATCTGGGTAAAGATAAAGAAAAGAAGCCAGGCCTTTTATGAGGCTATGGTACATTTTAAAATGACCTCATTTAATTGACACAATGAAGACATGGGCTATGCTGCGGTCTTTTCTTATGTGGGGGACATTCAAACATTTCGGGCCAAGTTACTCCTGGATTTTTAGTTTTAATTAATCTCACACAAGAACGCTTATATTACTTTAGAGAATGAATGTGACTGATTTTGCTTAATTGTTTAATATGGAGGTTCAGTAGGGGTTTTATTCCGGAGGCCCTCACCCTACTCTGTCTGCACCCACCGTCCCTGCCTCACTAGCACTGAGGCTCCGTGGCTTCCCTCCCCAGCTTCCATTCCCTCCCAGTTCCTCCTCCAGGCTTCCCTTCTGCACTCCCCAAGCTCTCTGATCCCATGCTCGCACCCCTCTCCCCCTGCCCTCCCAGCCTTCTCCTTCCCCCACCCCTCCCCTGGGCTGGGACTCCTGTTAGGAGGGCGTTGTGTATTCTCCTGGGTTCTTGTCCCCGCCGCAGCAAAGAACTGAGGGGCAGAGACACAGCAGTGAAGTAGAGTAAAAGTTTTATTTACAGAGAGAAAGTGCACACTCAGAGAGAGGGGAGTGTGGGCTACCTCAGAGAGGGAGGCGCACTGAAAGGGTGGGGGTTCCCCCTTGGAACGATTTATCAGGAATGTGACAAAGGGCTAGGGGTGTGGACCTGTGAAGTGGTCTCAAGATGGGACATGAAGGTTCTTATCGGTCCTCCGGGTCATTATGCAAAATTAGCTAAACACAAGAAATGCCCTGCTCTGATGGACTCCCTCCCGGAGAGCAGCTTCCTGGTTGGGGAGCATATCAGTTAAGACTGCCCTCCCTGCCTCCAAGGTGGGCTGAGTTATTGTGTGTTTGCTACAGAGTATGTTAAGTGTGGATAAAATCAAAGTTCCTGTGGCCAGGATTCTCACCTGGGCCTAGTCGGCTAGCTCACCACTCATGTGGGCAATATGTTGCTATTGACTCTATAGAAAGAGCTCCATCCAGTGCTCTGGGTGACACGGTGACACGGCTACGAGGTTGCAGGAGAGGAGAGCAGAGGCTGGAGTGGTGGCAGCGCCGAGGTCAGAGCCCCAGAGGATGGCTGTGTGGGACGGCTGTGTAGGCAGGGAGGCCCAGAGGCCGAGACCCGCTTGCTGCATTCAGACTCGCTCCGACTGGATGGGATGGTAGTGATTGACCTGCCACTGTGGAAATAAAGTTGGGTATAACCCTTTCACCCCCAGAACGTTTTACTGTCATTTCTTTGGTCACACTGAATCCATAGTGAACTTGCCCAGGGTTGAAACCCATTGGCAGTGCATTAAAAATCTTACTTCTTCACTTCCTGGGTTTTGAAATGCAATCTTAGCTTTAAGATAGACTCTTTCCTGTCTTACTGTGCTGTTATGGCTGGGCTAGCTTGCTAAGTGAACTGTCCAGTCCGCAAATTACTTGATACGGGCATGGAGGAGGAAAAACCACATATAGGTAAAGTTAGAAAAATAAGCTAGGCCTTTTAGCAGGCTAAGTGACTCTTACCATGACATGATTTACAAAACACAATAAAGACAAGGGTATGCCGAGACCTTCCTTTGTCTGGGGAATACTCAAGCATTCCAGGCCAGTCACTCCTGGCTTCTGGAACTTTAACTGATCTCACTGGAGAATGCCTATATTCTTAGTTTGCTACTTTTACCCTAGAGAAGGGACAAGCAGAAGGTGCCAAAGAGCCCCGTGCACCTTATTAAGAAGTGCAGACTGTATTCCATAGGCAATACCGGGCCCGAGAAGGATTTTGAGCAGGGAAACATGATCACTCTCTTATAGGTAGGTCATCTAGCAGTAGTGTGGGGAAAGAATTTAAGTGGGAGGCACTGAAGGATTGGGGGTCAAGTAGGAGGCCACTGCACAGCTTAGGGGAGAGACGGTGAGGGCTTGGAAACCCAGTGTGGTGGTGAGAACTGAGAGGAGATACAGACGTGAGAAAGAGCAAAGTCCGCGGAACCCGGGCCTGACTCTCTATGCGCAGGATGGAAGGGGAAGGCGTCCCCTGGTCCTGGGATGGCTGGGGTCAGGTACACAGATAATGGTAAGAAAGTTGTGGGCAGAGGAAGATAACTGACTAAGTTTGGAAGATTTTAGGTTTGGGATACTTGTGAGTAACCTAGGAAGAATTAATATTGTCAAAATGGTAATCCTACCTAAGGCAATCTACAGATTCAAATGCCAACCCTATCAGAATACCAACAGCATTCTTCAACAAACCGGAACCAATCGTTCTAAACTTCATAGGGAACCACAAAAGACCCCGAATACCCAAAGCAATCCTGAGAAGGAAGAATAAAGCCGAGGGGATCTCGCTTCCCAACTTCAAGATCTACTACAAAGACACAGTAATCAAGACAATTTGGTACTGGCACAAGAACAGACCCACAGAACAGTGGAACACAATAGAGAGTCCAGATGTTAACCCAAACATATCCGGTCCATTAATAGATGATAAAGGAGCTATGGATTTACAACGGGGAAATGACAGCCTCTTCAACAGCTGGTGTTGGCAAAACTGGACAGCTACATGTAAGAGTATGAATCTGGATCATTGTCTAACCCCATACACAAAAGGAAAGTCAAAATGGATCAAAAACCTGAATGTAAGTCATGAAACCATAAACCTCTTAGAAAAAAACATAGGAAAAAATCTCCTGGACAGAAACAGGAGCAACTTCTTCATGAACATATCTCCTCAGGCAAGGGAAACAAAAGCAAAAATGAACAAGTGGGACTATATCAAGCTGAAAAGCATCTGTACAGCAAAGGACACCATCAACAGAACAAAAAGACATCCTACAGTATGCGAGAATATGTTCATACATGACATATCCGATAAAGGGTTGACATCCAAAATATACCAAGAGCTCACGAACCACAACAGACAAAAAGCAAATAATCCATTTAAAAAATAGGCACAGGATTAGAACAGACACTTCTCCAAAGAAGAAATTCAGATGGCCAACAGGCACATGAAAAGATGCTTCGCATCGCTAATCATAAGAGAAATGCAAATTAAAACCACAATGATACATCACCTTACACCAGTAAGGATGACCACCATCCAGAAGACAGACAACAAATGTTGGTGAGGATGTGGAGAAAGGGGAACCGTCTTACACTGCTGGTAGGAATGTAAATTAGTTTAACCATTGTGGAAAGCAGTATGGAGGTTCCTCAAAAATCTCAAAATAGAAATACCATTGACCCAGGAATTCCATTCCGAGGAATTTACCCTAAGAATGCAGCAGCCCACTTTGAAAAAGACATATGCACCCCTGTTTATCACAGCACTATTTACAATAGCCAAGAAATGGAAGCAACCTGAGTGTCCCTCAGTAGATGAATGGCTAAAGAAGATGTGGTACATATACACGATGGAATATTATTCAGCCAGAAGATGAAGAGAGATCCTACCATTTGCAACAACATAGATGGAGCTAGAGGGTATTATTATGCTCAGTGAAATAAGCCAGGCAGACAAAGACAAGTATCAAATGATGTCACTCACCTGTGGAGTGTAACAACAAAGAAAATAAACCTGAAGGAACAAAACAGCAGCAGACTCACAGAACCCAAGAATGGACTAACAGTTACCAAAGGAAAAGGGACTGGGGAGGATGGGTGGGAAAGGAAGGATAAGGGCAGGGAAAAAGAAAGGGGGCATTACGGTTAGCATGTATACTGGGGGATGGGCACGGGGAGGGCTGTGCAACACAGAGAGGACAAGTAGTGATTTTACAGCATCTTACTACGCTGATGGACAGTGACTGTGAAGGGGTATGTGGGGGGGACTTGATGAAGGGGGGAGCCTAGTAAGCATAGTGTTCTTCATATAATTGTAGATTAATGATACCAAAATAAAATTTAAGAAAAAGCACCTACTATGCACCAGGACTCATCTAGGTAGCAGTTTTCTCTACACAGACGAATGCGTCCAAGATGAACGGAATTTGCAGAATGAACGACGTGGTCACAGGTCAAACCATGTTCTCCAAATCAACTTTACCAATAATAAAGCTGACTGAAAAAAATTACTCAATTAAGGATTTCCAGGGGGATGATATATCCCTGTTCTTTACTTTTGCAGAAGTGTTTATCTAGTTTATCTCTGGGCTAAGAATCACAACAATTCCTGTGCATCTTAAGGCTGGGTTGACATGTCATCATAAGCATTCTGAATGACAGGTGCCAATGTATGTGTGGAGGTATTGTGTGTTAAGGAAATAGATTGTTGAGTGGAGGCTTTTAAATATTTGAAGAACATTATCACACCCACACTTAAGCCCAAGCTCCAATTTCAGAGCTAGCTGGGACCGTTTGATGGTTAATAGGTATGATACCTGTAGTATACTGTACTAAGGCACAGAATCACATGACTACAGCATAGTGTCAGGGTAGTATAGTATAGTATCGGGGATGACTTGTGTTGGAATTCATATGAGTGATAAATAAAGTTTTATTTGCAAAGCCACCAGATTATCCGTTACCACTGCATAAACCCTCAACAGCCCTATGAGTTCGCATTATTTATTGCCTTATGTACAGATGAAGAAACTCAAGCACAGGCAGTTTAGGTAACACATCCATGTTCACCCAGCTGGACAGTAGGGGAGCTGGGATTCAAGCTCAGGTTGACTGAGTCCCTGCTTAAATTTAACATCACTGAGCTTCCAGCTGGCAAATGACTCCTAAAGATTACAAAAGAAGTTTTAAAAATCAAGGCAAGGAGGCATAGCACGGTGGTGAGAATTCTCCTGCTTCCAGCTGGTCACAGTTAGCCTTGGGCTGGTCACTCTGAGGTCACAGGTGAAACAAGGTCAGAGGTGTGACTAGAAGCCCTTATCCTGGTGTTGAGCAGGTGAGTGAGATGGGGAGGGGATGTTTTATGCAGTTTTGCAAACCGGCACAATTAAGCCAGAAAAGATGGAATCTTCTGTTTTGCCCTTCTCTTTTATCTGAATCCCTGCTCCTCCTAGATCCAGTAAAGCTGGCCTGAAGTTCCAAGAAATAGACTTGAAGTTTGTGGATAAAATGAGGGTTCCTGTGGCCAGGATTCTCACCTGGCCCTGGCTGCCTGGCTCACTGCACACCTGTGGGCAATACGCTGTTGACTCTGCATAAAGAACTCCGCCCAGTGCTCTATGTGACATGGTGGCAGGGCTGCAAGGCTGCAGCAGAGCAGAGCAGAGGCTGGAGAGGTGGCAGCACCAAGGACAGAGGCCCAGACGACGGCTGTGCGGGACGGCTGCGTGGACAGATGGGCCAGAAATAAAGTTGGGTTTCAGCCCTGGGCAAGTTCGCTATGGATTCAGTGTGACCAAAGAAATTGCCAGCAAAATGTTCTTGGGGTGAAAGGGTTATGCCCAACTTTATTTCCAGGTGGCAGGTCAGTCACTAGAATCCCGTTCACTCAGAGCGAGTCTGCCTCTGGGCCCCTCTGTCCTCACAGCCGTCCTCTGGGCCTCTGTCCTCTGCTCTGCTCTCCTGAGGCCTTGCAGCCCTGCCACTCTGTCGCTATGTCTTTGTTTTCTTTTCTTTTCCGTGTGGATGTCCCGTTGTCCTAGTACCATTTGCTTGAGACTCTCCTTTCTCCATGAATGGCCTTTCCATACCTCTGGGCTGTCTGTTCTGTTCCACGGGTTTGTTTCCTCTTCGGCCAGCGCCACTCTATGGTAACAGTAGCTTTAATAGTAACATTTGAGGTCGGGTAGTTATCAGTCCTCTGGATTTGCTTTTTGCCTTCAAATTGTGTTGAGTACTCTGGGCCTTTTGCGTTTCCTTCTTACTGTTTGTCTCTTCTTATTTGTGTATGTAAAATGTGACATCATTATAATACTTTTTTTCTTTCCTGACTTCATTTTTAGGAAGATTTCGATGTGGATCATTTTGTATCTGGCGGCAGGAAGCACGTCCAGCTGGAGGAACTGAGAGATGACCCGGAACTCGACGATGAGCTTCTTAAGACCGCCATGGTCGGACTCATCAACAAGGACTATGCAGATTTTGTTAACCTTTCAACAAACTTGGTAAACCTTTAATCCACAGTTCCTACCTGTCAGTATATTTACACACACACACTTCTTTCTTGCTCATTTGCTCTTAAAAGTGCTGAGTGTTTTTAGAAACCTTTCGGTTGATTTTTCCCCAAACAACTTGAACAGATTACTAATCTCAACAAGAAAAGAACTAATCTTTTTGATAAACATCTTTTGTCTTTAGTTTTTTTACTCATTTCATATGGTTCTTGCTTGATTTTTATTATTAAATATTGAAAAGTGAAGTACAGTGATATGGGTGTGTGTTTGTGTTAGTTGCTAAGTGATTACTATGAAATCTCACTGGTTAGGCTAATTTGCAAGAAAAATAATCAGGTTTTCCTAAGGAAATACTTAGTTAACTTTGAGGTCTATGTGCTGCTAGTCAGAGCTAGGTTGAGGGAACATTGTCCAGTATTGATCTTTAGGAGACCTGGTTTTATAAAAACACAAGAATGGTTTGTAAAAATCATTTAGAAATGCTTGAGTTTTAATACTCACAAAAAGTCTTCTTGTTCATATTTTATTTTGTTTTTAAATCTATTTGTCAATTGGGAATTTCAAGAAGCATGACAGTTAATGAGCCATATTTGCTTTCGGGAAATATACCACTAAGATAAATGTTCCAGTAGGATTAGGGACCCAGAACATTTCATTTCTGTTCTATTAATCTGAAATTTTTCTCAAGGTTTACAATAATGTTGAGAGATACAGCCCATCAGACTTTCACAACAACTGGTAGAGTATCCTAAATTGTGGGCAGATAGCTGTTCCTCACCCGTTAAAATTCTTCAATTTCATGTAAATCTTCATCCAAAGACAAATTGCACATGAGGAAGCTTTCATGCCCTTATTTTTATAGTCTAGTGAATATTAACAGTGTTTCCATATTCTATGAGTAACACCTGTGGCAAAATAACATTTCTGCTATTTAGCTGATTAGCAGGATGTGGCTGCACAGAGAAGAACCTAAGTCTAGTACACCTTGGTCATTAAGCAGATCCTGCACTTACCCCTTGCTGTGATGTGCTTGTGGCAACATGATTTTGCCTTTAGGTCGGCATGGACAAAGCCCTCAACCAGCTCCCTGCGCCTCTGGGACAGTTACGAGAAGAGGTTCTGGTAAGTCACCAGATAATATTAAACAGTCTGTCATAAAGCATGGCGTGCCCGGTTGTCTTCTCCAGGAAGAATTCCTTTTTTAATCTGCTAGGTAGGTTTGTTGTTTTGTAATGGTCCCTGATTGTAGTATTCACCTTCAAAGAAGTTGTCAACTTCCTACAGTCAGACACAAAACAAAACTAAAAAGTTCTCTGTTTTTTGTTACAACTTAGGAAACATATTTGATTTGAAAATGACAGATTCTGCCAGTAGATGGCTTAAAATGTTAGGGGAAGACAAGGGCATTTCCAAATTCAGCTTGCTTCAGCCGCCTCACTCATATGTAAATGGTCTCCAACTTATGAATGGCTTGTATCATAAAAATTTGTAATTTTATAAGTATTTTCCCAAATAATGTTTTAGATGTGGTTAGATTCCTAGGCCAGTTCACAAAAGCTGTTTAACATCTCATGTATCCAAGGGATAATAAAATGTAATGCCTAATAAATGTTACATTTTAATGCTCCTCTGGGAAAATGTGCTGCGGAACCCCCACCTCTAAGCCCTTGGGAAGCGAGACTCCTCCTGGAAGAACAGTAGGGGGGAGTTTGGGCATCACTTCCAGCAGAAAATCATGTTGCCCTGTCCTCCCCCGGTGTCCTGTCTGGCTCAGGCCTTGGACGCCCCGTCTCGAGTAGTTGCGATGCCCTGCCATAAACGTGGTGCACTGTACCCCATTTCCCATGTGTATCCCCACTAGACCACACCAGCCTGAGTGGCCTCTCACACACAGCCCCTAAGACAGCGCCTGGCACCTTGTAATTGTAAGTAAAGACACAATGCATGGATAAAGCTGGAAAGAAAAACGAAAACGCAGAATAATAAATGTCAATTCTGAGAAATCCAGAAGAGGGGTATGCAGAAAAGATGTCATAAAAGAAGGAAGTTTTGAGCTGTGCCTTGAACTGGCACATATTTGTGAGTGTTTACGTCTTGTCTGAATGTCACAAAAGCCCGTTCATGTGCTTTTCCTTGGAATGGAACAGAAGTGGTTTGTGGCCCGCTGCTGGACCCCACAGCTGGACCCAAACAGCAGCCCGTGGGTGGCGCTCCGGCCGTCGTTCTGGCGCGCCACCCCCTCCCTTCCAGCCTGTGGCTGTGGGGTTCCCTGAGCCTCACCTTCCTTTACCGTCCTCCCTTCTCCCCAGACTTCCTCCCTGCGGGCAGATGTGCTCTGCTGACTTGTCCTCTGAACCTCCTGGGCTGCCACTTGCACGCAGGATCTGGTCCTGCCTCGCCACCTGCCAGCATCATATCCCCACCGCTTTCCCACAGTCACCTTTATAGCCACTTTTCTCCTAATCAGCTACAGACCTGCCCTCGCCTTTTGATCTCAACTCATGAAGCTGCTCTGTGAGGTTCTAAGACCCCTGGAGGATAAGACTGTTTCTGCATTGTTCCTCCTTGTGTCCTTACTGGCTTCCACAATAGCTGACAGTATTTCATCGTGTTTGTTGAACGAGTTAGTTCACCTTCCTGTGGAATGGTGGTGATTTGTCTGGTTTATTCTAGTCGGTGCCGTTACCTTTGTTTTGGCCCTGATTCCCAGTCACCTCATACTTGACGAGATTCATTAGCTTCTGGACATGTTTCTCCACCTATGACCTCTCCCATATTCTAGCCATTCTGTTCCTTGTTTCTTGATCCCTACTATTCCCAAACATTTCATGATATATCAGTGCCTCAGCACTCCCTAGTTCTCCAAATATAGAGTCCAGCGTAAAGGCCTTATCTGAGTGGAGTCCTCCTAAATTAGCCCATCCCTCTTAAATTCTGCTTCTCTGCAAGGGGAGCCGGCAGTGCACCCAGGTGCGTGCCTCCCTGTCCCTGCGTCTGGCACGCGCGGTCGTCTCCTCCTGCGTTTGCCCTCTGATAACCCCTTCCCCACCGCTGCCAGCATACACGCGTCTTCAGAGTCAGACTCTAGCCCTAACTCTTCTCCAGACTCTCCTGTACTTTGACTCAGATTATCCTTTCTCTGCCCTGACCACCTATGACATTCATTGTGTATGTATGTTTTTCTATTGGCCACTAATTCTGTGAGACCTCAGCTCTCTGTGTGTCATCGTACCCCCAAATTATGAGTATCCTCGACGGCAGCTGTGTCCAGTATTTTGTATTTTTGTCACTATCTGCGTAATTTGGAGTACAGATGTTAAGTTCTATGGAAATGAGTTACATGTATAAACTTCGTAATGTTACAAATCAATTTCTGCAGAAAATTTTCTTTGTTTTTTTAGAGAGTCTTAGGTCATCTGTCAGAGAAGGAATCCGTGCAGTAGATGAACGAATGTCTAAACAAGCGGACATGAGGGACAAAAAGGTCCGCACCAGTGTCGCATGGACTCCCTGGAGCACCTGGGAGCCGGGGCCCACGGTCCGGCCGGCGCCTCCAGGGCCTTCGCGAAGAGGGAGTGGGTGCCTCTGGGCTTGAGGCATCGGGAGGAACACCTACCCATCCAGAGAGCAGGTTTACATTCAGGTTGAGAGACAGGCAACTAGCTGGGTCCCAAACACAGAAACAGCCTCAGCTGATATTTACAAGTTCTGCAAGTTCCCCTCTGCCGCCTCCCCTCCCCGCTTCAGAGCTGGCCGCGCACAGGGAGGTCCACCGAGGCCGTCAGGTGAGGCAGCGCTCGCGCTCAGGTGCCTGGGCTTCTCCTACATTCAAACCGGTGTGGCGGGCTCAGACCTGACACTGAACCCTCACTGATGGGACAAACCGGTCATTCAGCAAGCGAGGCATCCAAGTCCGAAAGCGACGTCCTCGGATACGAAACTGCGCTGTCTGAATGTGCCCATCTGGGTGCAACCCTACACTTAAGGGTATGGAAGAATAAGCGAAAAGGCTTCCCGTCAGGTCAAAAAAGCACAGTAAGCTCCACATCTGGCCATCACTTTCTCAAGACTCTGCCAAAGTAAGAGCCTTTAGCTGCACCACAAGCAAAGCATTTCCTCTGACCTGGCCTCCGAGCCACCTAACTGCCTGGGGTATTGGATGTTCACTGTATAGGCCGTTCCCAAATACTTATTTAGTCATTTTCCTTTCAAGCTTTAAGGACATACAATAGCTACAAGCCTAGGAATTATGTAATTCAGTTATGATTTCTCTCTCCAAACTGGGTCTGAAACCCAAACGCGTTCCTTTTCAGACACAGGTCAGGGGAGCCCTTTTCACCTTTAACCCCACACCTCCACTCTGTGTGCAGGGATTTCCCTGCCAGCAAGATGCCGCTGCCCTCAAGCCACCTGCCCCGCAGCCCTCTGGGGCTCGGAACTGGTGGAGGAAGAGCACGACACTGCTAGACAGAAAGAGGAAAACTGACTGGGGGTGATTTGGGGCGGGGGGAGCAGGGGGAGTTGGACCAGACGGCAGAGCTAAGCGCCTCCTGGCCTCAGATAACCACTGGGGAGATGCCAAGCCGCAGAAAAGATCTTTATCTTCCCACATAATCCAAACTGGTTCTCCTCTTCCTCCTTCCTGCATTAGGCTCTGTCTTGGCTCAAGTCCAAATAAGACACAAGAGAGCTAACAGTGCTCTTTGAGACTTTTTTACTGCAGTTCCAAAGTGCAGCCACTGAGGCCACCTCCCCTCCTGATGTCGGGATTCATTCAGCTGCTTTCAAATGTGTGGTGATTCAGCAAACCTGTGCAGGCAGCTCTGGACTGGCTGTAGGACTGCAGCTGGGAACAGAAAAACGTCTTTCCTCAGCTCTGACGCTTATGGAATACCGCATGTAACAGGTGGGGATTCACAAAACCAAGTCCCATTTTCCAGATGTGTAAGGAATGGCAATTGAGAAAGACCTGTTATCCAAGAAATGTGTCTACTTGAACAAAAGAAACCAAATGGAAAGAGACCATCCCTTCCTCCCACTTTCTTTCTCTTAACAGCTTTGCTTGAATCAGATGACCTGCAGCACGTTCAGAGCGGTTAAGGTCACAGGGTTTAGCGTTAGGATCAGTTCTGTAACTTGAGCCACACAAAGATCACGACACTATGATTATGACAAATACAAACTGGAGGAAAATTAATCCAGGCAGAACAAGAGGAAGTCTCAAAGACCCACGAGGAGCAAGTTGCATGCAAGGGAAAGCAGCCATGCACAGAGGTCGGGGCCAAGCCGCACACAACACGGGGGCAGCCTCAGGGTTTCCACACAGGAGGCTGGTGGGCTGTGGAACAGGAGGAGGAACAGGACTTGTGCAGCTAACGGCATATCCAGGTCACAGGGGCCGTGGTGTAGACCAATGAGCCGCAGTGTGTCAGAGGCAGCCTTCATCCCGAGAAGACAGACACACGTCCACGGTCCCTAAGAATTGTACACATGCGGGTCAGGGTCAATAGGGACAGGATACCTTGGGAGCAAAGGCCTGTCCTCCCACAGATCTACAAACTGACTCCTGCCTCTCCTCCCTGCCCTCTCCCTTCAAAACCAGAACCAAGATGAGACACCAGGCGAAGGAAGATGGTTCTCCCTCTCTCCACTCAGCGGAAGGATTTCTGACCAAAGATGAGCTGCGATTTTGAACTTAACTCTATCTATGAACAGGAAGAGTGGGAAGAAAATTAGACCGGCCAACTCCATACTGTTTCCTGGCTGCTTCTCATTAGTTACCCTGACATCACCAGCAACCACACAAGGGTGATATCCTGGGTGCTTGGAAATCTATTTTGTTCCCATGGAAGGTAGTAACTTACCCATTTCCTCCACCTCCCAGTAGGGTGTCTTTTAAGTAAAATTTTATAGCTGTAAACATAGTACTCAAACAGATTTTTACATTTCTTTGACACTTGTTATTTCTGAAAGGACTACGTGTGAATACATCAATGACTGTGGCACACACTCCAAGGGAAGGACTGATGACGTGATTATCACCTCCTGAACCATCACCACAGTCGAGATGAGGAATGCCCGTCACCCACAGTGTCCTCATGCCCCTCTGCAATTCCTCCTTCCCTGCCATCAGCCAACACATCCCCATGGCCAGGCAACGCCTGGTCTCCTTTAGATCCCTATAGAGGAGCTTATATTTTCTACAGTTTTCTATGCCCTCGTTTTCATTGGGCTCCTTTGACTCAGCATCATCATTTTGAGATGTATGCCTGCTGTTGCATGGATGAAAAAGTCATACCTTTTCATTGCTAAAGACTATTCCCCTGGGGTTTATCCATTTCCCTGTGGATGGACTACAAATAAAGCTATTATGCATTTGTGTATAAGTTTTTGCATAAACATCTGTTTTTATTCCTCTTGTATAAGCTCCTCAGATGGAAACCGCTGTGTAGGTGTACATAAGTTTTGAACATGTAGCAAAGCTATTTTTTACCAGCTCCTTAAGAATACTCCAGTTGCTCCACATCTTTCTCAACAGGTTTACATTCAGGTTTGTAATTTTAGCCATTCTCATGTCCAGAATCTCATTATGTTTTCCACCTACATTTGTCTTTCACTTCCATTTCCCACATGACTCATGTTGCTCAGAAAAAGAAGTCTACTGTGACCTGCCCAGACCACACCTGATCACACAGGAAAGGCCAAGCGCACCAAGAGGGATGGCTGTGGGGATGGATGGAGGCCTCTGTCTACCACGACTCTGGCCTGCTCCTCCCCTGGAGTGTATTCAAATAAAACACTTGATGCCAGGCTTCTTGTTTTCAGAGTCGAAGAATGAACTTAGCAAACACCCAAGGTAGGGGAGCCACGGAGAGGCTTTCATTTAGAGATACAGTGAGAGGACAGAGCTCCTGGATCACGCAAGTAGGGGACAAGAAAGCCCATAGTGGTGGGTTGTCTAGGGGTTTTATAGGCAATTGAGAATGTCTAGCAATGTGAAAAAAGGCTTAGGGGTGTGGTCTTGTTAAGTGGCCCCTGAATATTTAGAATTAACTTAACACAAGGAACTTCCTGCTCTGATTTCTCCCAAAAATACTGGCTTCTTCGTCTGGGAGGCTATGAAGCAAGGTCGCCTGCACAGCCCCCAAGGTGGGCTGAGGGATTGCCTGTTTGCCAGAGTTAAGTAAAGAATCTTACTTCTTAACTTCCTGGGTATTAAAATGCAATCTTAGCTTTAAGGTGGAATTCTTCCTGCCTTTTACTATGTTGTTTATGGCTGGGCTTACTTGCCATTATTAACTAACTGCCCAGATTGTAAATCACCTCATCAGATCTGAAGGAGAAAAGACAGCACATAGGCCTGGGCCTTTTAGCATGCTAAGGTGAATCTTACACATGATGACAGACGATTAGCATAACAAAAACACAGACTACTTTCCTTCACTGGGGGAATATTAACTGATCTCACTGTGCTTCATGTTTAACACAGAGTTCTGATAGGGGCTTTCCTTGCACGTAGTCACACTGCTTTGACTGTAATTATCCTGCCTTGCTTTTTCCAGAGGCCCCCAACCGATTGTGTTTTAGCCAAGGGTCCCTGTCTCAAGCTGAGCCTGGGCAGCGACGCAGCCATGGGAGGAGGAGACTTTGCTCGGAGATGGTGAAGATTCAGGCCTCCGCAGAGTCGGGGGGGTGAGGATCTGCGCCTCACCTCTGTTGGCCCCCAAGTTCTCTCCTGATGGCCCCTCTGCGACTGTGCCTGTCTTAGGTTGTTCCTCCCCTGAGGAATCTTACCCGTCTCTGGCTAGCCAGCCATCCTCTGAGGCCAATCAGGGCGATGTGAGGCATGTGGGTGAGAGAGAGGCGGCGTCGGTTTTCTGTCTCCTTGGCTGCTTATGCCTCCGCGGCCTCCGTGCCCAGTACCTGCTTTAGGCATCCCTTGCCAGCCGGCACGGTCCCAGCTCAGGTAATATATTTTGAGGAACTCAGGCCATTTTTTAATAACGTAACATATTTCTTCTGAAACAACAGAGTAGTGAAGTTTCAGAAAAAATTTGGTTTGAGAAGAAAGGACAAAGATCACAGAACCAGCAAACAGGAAGAAAGGTGAAAAGACTGGAAAAACCTCAGGGCAAAACGTCGGACACAGCTGGGAGCTCTCCCCCTTCTCTCTTTAACTGAAGTTGTAGGTGATGTTGGGTGCCGAGGGAGGCGGACTTCTGAGGGGTGGTTTTCAATCTCATTTTGGGAGCTGACCGCTGTATGATGACCTTTGACCAGTTGTGTGGGGAGCCAGCGAGGACCTGTAACAGACACGACCTCGCCCCCAGATAAGCACCACTGCTGGCATCTAGTTCTTTATCAGTTTAGGAATAATAAACTATAAATGACAAGAGACTTACAATTCACAATGGTTAAAGAGCTGAGGAGAACTTACAAGAAGACAGTGGATATACGGATATCTGGAAATATCTGTAATGTAAAATACTGAATAAAGTTTAGCATTATTCCATTGACAGTGCTTTCCAGGTAATTATAGATGAGATAAATGTAAGCCAAATTAGCCAAATTTTCCCTAATGAGGAGGAAAAGTTCCTCTGGCATGTTCCAGGGGGTCTCTGGAAAATAACAAGAGTTACTCAGAGGTAAGAGCACCTTTTTGAACTTGGTGTTGGTGAGACAAGGGACCGTGGGTTTAGGCAGAGTAGGGTGAGGGCCTCCGGAGAAAAAGCAGAGCAAGATAATTACAGTCAGAACAATGTAACAATGCGCCAAGAAGTCCCTAGCGAAACTCTGTGATAAGCATTACGCAGTCAGTCACACTGACTCTCTAGGGTAAAGATACCAGAGTAGGAATATAGACATTCTTCAGTGAAATCAGTTAAAGCTCAAAAGGCCAGGAGCGACTTGGCCTGGAATGTCTGAGTGTTCTGCAGATGAAGAAGAGTATCTCAGCATAATCTGTGACTTCTCTGTATCAGTTAGATCATGACACTGTAAAATTTACCTTAGCTTGCAAAAAGGCCCAGCTTATTTATAACTGTACCTATACGCTGTGTTTCCTTCTTTGATCCTATCCAAGTAATCTGCAACCTGAGCAAAAGATTCATTTAGTAAACAAGCCAGTCTATAAACATCTCAAAAAGTTAAGAAGTAAGATTCTTAACACACTTTAGCAAACAGGCAACAACCCAGTTCACCTTGGGGGCAGGGCAGGTGGTCTTAATTGACACGCTCCCAGAGGGAACCTGCTATCCTGAGAAAGAATCACAGCAGCAAATTTCTTATGTTACTCATCAAAAATGAGCATTATGGGACCACTCAACAAGTCTGCACCCCTAGACCATTATCCCCATTTCTGAAAATCCTCAACTGCGTATACATCCCCTAGACAACGAGCGAACCACGGATTCTAGTGTCCCCTCCTGGCGTGAGCTAGGAGCTCTGTCCAATCACTTTGACTCTAAATTAAAGCCTCTAACCATGCTCTCCTACTTGAGTGTTTGTGAAGTTCATTCTTCGGCTTGGTGAACAAGAACCCCGGCACCAAAGGCACCACGAAAAGGCAGGGACTCGTCCTCCCTACCCCGGCAGACTGGTCAAAAATTGGATACAGAGCAAAGAAAACTGAGTATGATTACAGCGCTTTCTTAGTACACGGCACTAACGACCGCAGGAGGCTCACACTCCCGTGAAAAGCCCGCCACCTGAATCACATCCAGTAAAATAATGAATACCCTCTGTGTGTTCCAGTTGTACTCTTCCTGTCTTCCTCCACCTCTAGTGGGAAGAGCCAAAGTACGTATTCCCCTATCAGAGGAAGCAAAGCAGGGAATTCCACCTAAATTGGAAGATTCAAATCCCCAGGCACAGCCAAGCACGATGTCAAAGGTCACACCCCACATTTGGCTAAACAAAAATACTGTTACTCTATTTGTAGCCAGAATGAGTAACTGTAAAATCCAACAGCTACCAGCTGATGGAAGGTGGAAGGGGCATAAAATCTCAGTGTTTAAGCCGACACAGGCACACGGTCCTAGTGCCATTCCAGTTCGTCTGCACAATAAACATGCTCTAACACGTCACTACGCTCTTGTCAGCGGCCCGGGAGGCAATGTAACTGGTGCGGCTCAGCTGGCTGCTAACTCGCTTCAGGCCAGAGTAACAGAATAGCGCCCGCAGGAACAGGGACACCTCACCGGGAGAGGGGAGCTTCTGGGCAAAAGGCAGGTCACAGACGTGAAAGTTTGCTTCATAAAATTCAATGTCATTTTTTAAAGTGAGTCCCTGAAAGTCCCAGCAAGCCACCCAGAAACAAGCTTGGTCAGGGCTCGTGACCCAGGGGGGTGGGCGGGTGGTGGTGGTGTCCCCATTTCCAATCCCAGGGTGCATTCGCACAGTTAAGGGTCGCAAAGAACTCAGGGCAGGAACCTGCGGGTGCATTTCCTTAGATTCTGAAATGCTGTCACACTTCATTTTCTCTCTCAGATTTCATTACACCTCCTCCCAGACCTCTGGGAATACTTATTTGAAACACAAATGGGGGCGGGCAGTGTGAACGAGGCCTAACTTGGGGCTCCGAATGGCCAATTGCACAAGAATCGACCTCAGCTATGGCTAGCCTAAGGACCAAAGCCATCAAGGGCTTGTCTTTGTTTAAAGTATCTCCATAATTTCACCACAAAAGAAGTAAGTAGGATTTTTGGATGAATACAGTCAGCATCTGACAGAACCCAAGAACACGTCCACTCGTCAGGGGAATCACACGGCACAATAACCATACGTCTCAGATTTTTTCCTTAGAACTACAACTTAGAGAGCATGCAAGCTAATGGTAAGGAATTCTGAAGCTGACTGACTGCCAACAGGCACTGTCCCGTGGTTTAAGGGGAAAAAAGCATTCGGCGTTAAGGCGGCGTCATCCGTATCGATGTAACATTTTCTCCATTTTACTTTCTATCTCCCTTATCCTCGGTTAGCTCAAAATAAACCAGTCACGCTAAGGAATGCACGGCACAAATTTTAATATTCATACTAATTAAGTAGCTTGAATCTCAACTAAGATGAACAGATGAAGACTATTTACTTCGGAGTTAGACGCCACTGTGAAAAATTCAGAACAGAAAGATCATGAGAGGGGGCAGTCTCTAAAACGGAGGTGACAGGTGGTGGGGGGACCAGCGCTCTAACAGGAGACCCCCACCACCAAGAAACACTGCAGTGCGGGCATGGGAATTCTCATGGCTTGTGATAACCATGCTTTAAAGCTTTTGTTTTAATAATCCAAATTCTGCTTTGTTTTTATTTATTTTTTTAAACTATGTTCTCAGTATAACTAATTATCAAAGGTATCAAAATGACATTCCCAGAAATAGAAAGCACCTTAAAGGAACATTCCAGGAACACCGGAATGTCATCCACAAGACCACTACAAAGCAGTGTGGTCCCAGCTGGGAAGTGTCCACTCAGAGGCAAGGAGGCTGTAAGTCACACCAAAACATGCCTAATTACTGGACTTTTTAACCCTGATACATGTTCTTAGCATTAAGTTTTTTCATTGCCCCAAATACCTCAGACAAGAACAAAAACAGCAATAAAAACCTTTGGTGACGTCTTCTACAACATAAAGCTATCAAATACCGTATTTACAATCAGCGCTATGCCATAACCTGAAAGCCTGCATATTAACAAAAAAACATATAATAAATATAAATTCAGGCCCCGCATAATTAATTGTTTCCTGAATTCTAAAGGATTCAAGAAACCATTTCAGGCACACAGATAACCCAAGAGAGTGAGAACACCGGAACCTTCACATTCAGATATGCAAACGCCATAATGGACACTGAAGAGAAACTTAGAATTCTAAAAGATTGGAGGAGAGACCACCTCTGTCACACAGACTATATAAAACTCACCCAGTAGGACAGCCCCCAGGAAGCTTCCAGAGTCACTGCATGTGAGTGTCACGCCGGCAGGCACACCTACCCATCCAGAGAGCAGGTTTACATTCAGGTTGAGAGACAGGAACTAGCTGGGTCCCAAACACAGAAACAGCCTCAGCTGATATTTACAAGTTCTGCAAGTTCCCCTCTGCCGCCTCCCCTCCCCGCTTCAGAGCTGGCCGCGCACAGGGAGGTCCACCGAGGCCGTCAGGTGAGGCAGCGCTCGCGCTCAGGTGCCTGGGCTTCTCCTACATTCAAACCGGTGTGGCGGGCTCAGACCTGACACTGAACCCTCACTGATGGGACAAACCGGTCATTCAGCAAGCGAGGCATCCAAGTCCGAAAGCGACGTCCTCGGATACGAAACTGCGCTGTCTGAATGTGCCCATCTGGGTGCAACCCTACACTTAAGGGTATGGAAGAATAAGCGAAAAGGCTTCCCGTCAGGTCAAAAAAGCACAGTAAGCTCCACATCTGGCCATCACTTTCTCAAGACTCTGCCAAAGTAAGAGCCTTTAGCTGCACCACAAGCAAAGCATTTCCTCTGACCTGGCCTCCGAGCCACCTAACTGCCTGGGGTATTGGATGTTCACTGTATAGGCCGTTCCCAAATACTTATTTAGTCATTTTCCTTTCAAGCTTTAAGGACATACAATAGCTACAAGCCTAGGAATTATGTAATTCAGTTATGATTTCTCTCTCCAAACTGGGTCTGAAACCCAAACGCGTTCCTTTTCAGACACAGGTCAGGGGAGCCCTTTTCACCTTTAACCCCACACCTCCACTCTGTGTGCAGGGATTTCCCTGCCAGCAAGATGCCGCTGCCCTCAAGCCACCTGCCCCGCAGCCCTCTGGGGCTCGGAACTGGTGGAGGAAGAGCACGACACTGCTAGACAGAAAGAGGAAAACTGACTGGGGGTGATTTGGGGCGGGGGGAGCAGGGGGAGTTGGACCAGACGGCAGAGCTAAGCGCCTCCTGGCCTCAGATAACCACTGGGGAGATGCCAAGCCGCAGAAAAGATCTTTATCTTCCCACATAATCCAAACTGGTTCTCCTCTTCCTCCTTCCTGCATTAGGCTCTGTCTTGGCTCAAGTCCAAATAAGACACAAGAGAGCTAACAGTGCTCTTTGAGACTTTTTTACTGCAGTTCCAAAGTGCAGCCACTGAGGCCACCTCCCCTCCTGATGTCGGGATTCATTCAGCTGCTTTCAAATGTGTGGTGATTCAGCAAACCTGTGCAGGCAGCTCTGGACTGGCTGTAGGACTGCAGCTGGGAACAGAAAAACGTCTTTCCTCAGCTCTGACGCTTATGGAATACCGCATGTAACAGGTGGGGATTCACAAAACCAAGTCCCATTTTCCAGATGTGTAAGGAATGGCAATTGAGAAAGACCTGTTATCCAAGAAATGTGTCTACTTGAACAAAAGAAACCAAATGGAAAGAGACCATCCCTTCCTCCCACTTTCTTTCTCTTAACAGCTTTGCTTGAATCAGATGACCTGCAGCACGTTCAGAGCGGTTAAGGTCACAGGGTTTAGCGTTAGGATCAGTTCTGTAACTTGAGCCACACAAAGATCACGACACTGTGATTATGACAAATACAAACTGGAGGAAAATTAATCCAGGCAGAACAAGAGGAAGTCTCAAAGACCCACGAGGAGCAAGTTGCATGCAAGGGAAAGCAGCCATGCACAGAGGTCGGGGCCAAGCCGCACACAACATGGGGGCAGCCTCAGGGTTTCCACACAGGAGGCTGGTGGGCTGTGGAACAGGAGGAGGAACAGGACTTGTGCAGCTAACGGCATATCCAGGTCACAGGGGCCGTGGTGTAGACCAATGAGCCGCAGTGTGTCAGAGGCAGCCTTCATCCCGAGAAGACAGACACACGTCCACGGTCCCTAAGAATTGTACACATGCGGGTCAGGGTCAATAGGGACAGGATACCTTGGGAGCAAAGGCCTGTCCTCCCACAGATCTACAAACTGACTCCTGCCTCTCCTCCCTGCCCTCTCCCTTCAAAACCAGAACCAAGATGAGACACCAGGCGAAGGAAGATGTTTCTCCCACTCTCCACTCAGCGGAAAGAATTCCGACCAAAGATGAGCTGCAATTTTGAACTTCACTCTATCTACGAACAGGAAGAGTGGGAAGAAAATTAGACTGGACAACTCCATACTGTATCCTGGCTGCTTCTCATTAGTTATCCTGACATCACCAGCAACCACACAAGGGTGATATCCTGGGTGCTCGGAAATCTATTTTGTCCCCATGGAAGGTAGTAACTTACCCATTTCCCCCACCTACCAGCAGGGTGTCTTTTAAGTAAAATTTTATAGCTATAAACATACTACTCAAACACCTTTTTACATTTCTTCGACACTTGTTATTTCTGAAAGGACTAAGTGTGAATACGTCAATGACTGTGCCTTTTGATACCCCACAATAGCGCTACCTGCCTTAGCCCTTCAGTGTACCACGAGCTCGTCAGAAACACTCCCAGTATTTTGAAAACATTCAGTGATGTCTGTCTGCTTGGTATCAACTTCGGGTTTAGTCTATGCAAATCCAACGTCCTCTGCGTCTGCTGAAACATCTCCTTATAATCTTCATTCCCATACCTGGCTTAGTCCGTAAAGATGTATTACAATGTAGAAAGCTATCAAACAAATTAAGTATTTAGCTATGCAACGTTAGACCTGATATGGCAATTTTAATCTGTCTTTAACAGCCAACATATCTTTCCCTCAAAACTGCCCTGAATATTTTAAGATTGCTAACTTCAATTTCAGAATTCCTCATTTTCCAAAAACACGAGAATTATGATCAATAACAATCTTTGTTTAAATCACTCTGTTCCTAGGACACTGGTCATGAAAGTTAATTTTTAAACAGGCCGAGCAAAAAGCTAAATATTTTGTAAAAATGCTTATTATTCCTATCAACTCATACTCATATTCAAGCCAATTATGTAGCCTGTTCCATGTACTACCAAATTCTGTATGCTAGTTTTAAATCAAATGCAGTAAGTACACCAGCTGTTAAATTTTTATTGCATTCCATCTAGTCTATTCACATAGGAATGTGTTACTAAGGACTTGCATTTAAAAATGTAATCCATTTCTTTTATCACAAACACAAAGATACAATTTCAATAAAAAATATGGTCTCTAATACAGTATTATTTCCATAATATGTGTAAAGTCCAAGTTCAGTGTGACAGTGACTTCCCCACCTATACTTCGACTTTGTGTGTATTTCCTACATCTATCATTCAGTATTTCATACATACTTCCCTATCTGTACTTTGACTTACACATCATTCTCAGAAACTGATGCTTGCCCCACTTTCACACCTTTATGAACGCCAGCCCATCATTCCAAATGTTAAAAATAACACAGACTGACAGATAGAAAGATGGATGTGCCGATGGACAGATGATCAATCAAGTATAACAATATGAAATAGCAGAAACTAGGTGCTAGGCGTTGGAGTGTGCCTGTAGAATCCTTCCAATTTCGCTGAGCATTTGAAAATGTTATGATGAAACCTTGGGAGAACAACCGCCCATTTGCAAGGCCCGCCTTACCAGCCACCACAGGATCCCATTTTTCTCCAAGGCATTTAACCCTTCCTAGGACCCATCAGTTGTTCATGTGTGCACAACTCATCTCCCCACAGGATTCATGTTTGAATCATTTTTCTCTCATTCAATTTCATCTATTACATCACCTTGTACACAACGACCATTCAACACATGACAAAAAAAATACTTGACCACTTATGGAAAATAAAATAATCACTGTTTACTTTTACTAATAAAACTGTTCTCACATCATACAGACAGCTATCATCTGCAACACACAGGAAGCTCAAACAGAAAAGACCTGTCTGTATTCCGAGAAAAAAAATCGCCCAACCAAGTATTTGCAATCTGAGATGTTAGAATAATTCACAGCTCTTGAATTAAGAGATGACCAGACCTTCCTTCAGAGAAGGCAAACATGCATTTGGGCGCGAGCTGAGACCGGAAGTTGGTGACCTGGGCCTTTCAAGAGTAGGCCAAGTTTGTGCGATTTCCAGGAGAGGTGCAGGTGCTCCAAGTCCTGGGGACACTTGGGACTGGGGAGAGGCTGGGGAGTGAGCATCTCGTGGTCTCAAGGGACTCCGCAAAGAAGAGTTAGCAGACTTGGGGAGGCTAAACCATGTTTGTCGGCTAGGGAGCGGAGCGAGCTAACCATTACCCAAGTCAGGGAGGCAAAATGGGGAGCTTCCTGGAGAGCAGGACAGGGTCTAAACAAGGTGACCTTAAGGTGAAAGTGGGACCTTTATGGCCTTGAGATAAACGGAGACATAGGCCAATAGAGTCAGTTACCTAGGAAAGGGCCAGAGAAAAAGACCAACCAGTCCTGAGGTACCCTCACCATGGAGGAGCTCAAATTACCTTAAACCAATGGGAGTGGAAGCCAGAACGGGGTCATCAGGATAGTGCCATGTAACAGAGTCTGAGCTGAGAAAGGATTTCTGCCAAAGGAGCGGCCAATGGAAAATGGAGAAGGGATGATTCAGACACCCCCTTGCCAGCGTCCGTGACTCTGACCACAAGGAGTGCCGCTCCAGCAGCCATCAAACACCAGAAGTGGGACTGCACCAGGCAGGCCTCATCTCATTTTATTTTTTTCTGTAAAGAATACTGTAGCCTGCAAGAACGGCACCCGGTGGATTCATGTCCTTATTTAAGTAATGCATTAAGGTTAAACTTCACTAAATAATAAACAGGAAAGTGGTTACATATATAGCTTTCAAATTTTATTTGAATTAATATCAAAACTAGTTTGCTTTTTTTAAGCTTATCTCAACAAAGCTGTATGAAGATAAATTGTTTCAAAAAAAAAGAAAGAAGGCGGCGGCCCAAATGTCCTCCAAGTGGCCCGAATGACTCCACCCCAGACCCAGTATGGGCAGCGCTCAGCCCACAGGTCAATGAAAAGGTAGACAGAGTGAAGTAACCTGGGATGCCAGTGGGAGAAAGGTGGAATCAGACGAAATCACGGACGTACAAAGAGTCATTTTCATGTTTCACATGTTCCTTAGACGATCACAAATAGCAAGCCGTCATTTTCTGCAAGACTTTCTGTGCCCCTCACTGACTTGAGCTCTGTTGGTCCACATCAGGAATCAGCAAACGGGGAGAATTCTCCCACATTCAGTACATCTGCATAGGCACACCCTCTGGGGTATAAGCCTTTGCCCCTTAAGTCACCAAAACAGACACTTTTTAAAGTTCGTCTGGTCTTCTGTTTCCCAGCCCAGGAACAACCACAGCAACTTCGGAATTTTTGTAGGAACCAAGAAAAAGGTGGTTATCTGTCCCAAGGGAGGTGCCGGGCGGGGGGGGGGGGGGGGGGGGTTGGGCAAGTCTCTGCAAGCCGTTACCATAAAGGCCAAGGTAGTCTTCAACTGCAGAGAGCTGAAATCTCTTCTGTGTTCACTCCGTGCTCCTCAGGACAACTACAAACTCCTGGCCTCTCTCCAATCACCCAAGGTTCATACTGCCTTTCCAAGAGGATTCCACAAAGCCCCCAAATTATGACACACAGAGACAAAAAAACTGGCCGACTAAATTCCCATCATGCCAGGGCACTCAGTAGTTTTGAAGGGCAGACTGTTCCCAAAAAAATGCAAATAATAAAGGCTCCCCAAAGAAATTCCAAGCAAATACTGACATTTGTTCTGTCAGAAAGCAATGCTGAATTGCACTCGAAGAACTTGGATGAAGACGTTAGAGCACAAAGACAGGAAGACGGCTTCTGGCCTATTAGGGATTCTAACTTACCACTCTGTGTTTTTCCCCTCATCCCTACTTTATACGTCCACTGAAAGATGCCCCGTAAGGGGCATGATATCTAGTGATATTTGTGTCTACTGCCAAAGAGGTAGCCTTTCAGTAATTGAACTTTAATCTTTGTCAATACAAACATTTTAAATGTCTCCTTTCCAGTGTTCAATTGTTTAGTTCTTTAAATGTCAGCTGCAAAAAAAAAGTCTCATTCAAAAAACAGCATCCACCTGTCCTGCTACAGCTGACAAAGCATTGGCCACAAAACCATACGTAAAATAATGTTATGAGTTCCAATTAAGGCATCTATGTTGTCATTTCCAAACAAAACATCTCCTAAGACATGGTCACATCAGTCCCACATGCCTTTCAGCCTTTAGCAAGTAAGATACTACCCTTGGCTGCATAACCCCCTCACCAATCTTAATTCATTCCCTTTTCTCATGCTACTGCCCACAAACAGACACTGAAATTTTTACTCAACTATGAATAAGGTTTCAAGGTAACTTCAGTCACTAACCAGAAGTCAGGCTGACATTCTTTAAATCAAAAAGGACTGTGCAACAAGAGAGCAGTCACCATCCCTACCCTACCATGGAATGGATGGTGGGGTTCTTGTTGGCAGAGTCGAACAGTGAACTTAGCAAACACCCAAGGTAGGAGAGCCAGGGAGAGGCTTTCAATACAGTGAGAGGACAGAGCTGCTGGCTCACGCCGGGTGGGGACAAGGGAGCCCAGAGTTATGCGTCGTCTAGGGGTTTTATAGGCAGTTGAGGATTTTTTGGGAACTGGATACAGGCTTAGGGGTGTGGACTTCTTAAGTGGTCCCTGAATATTTGAAATTAACTTAAGTAAAAAAAGAAATTTACTGCTCTGATTTCTCCCTGATACACTGGCATCTTGGCCTGGGAGCATAACAAACAAGGCCGCCTGCCCAGCCCTCAAGGTGGGCTGAGTTATTGTCTGTTTGCTAAAGGGTAAGTTAAGAATCTTACTTCTTAACTTCCTGGGGGTTGAAATGCAATCTTATCTTTAAGATGGGATCCTTCCTGCCCTTTACTATGTTGTCTGTGGCTGGGATTACTTGCCATATTCATTGCCCAGGTTATATATAACTGGATTAGGGAATGAAGGAGGAAAAGCAGCATCTGGGCAAAGTTAAAGATAAGCCGGGCCTTTTAGCAGGCTAAAGTAAATTTTACAACAGCCGCATTTAATTGACACAATGAAGACAGGGGTTATGTTGAGGTATTTTCTTATCTGGGGGATATTCAAGCATTTCAGGCCAAGTTACTCCTTGCTTTTTAGTTTTAACTAATCTTCAGTGAAGAATGCTTATATTCCTAGTTGATATTTTAGGGAATTAATGTGACTCTGACGTTGCTTAATTGTTTAATACGGAGCTCTGGTACGGGTCTTTTTCCGGAGGCCCTCACCCTACTCTGACTACACCCATGGTCCCTGTCTCATTCCCCACCTCTACAGATAGAGACCCTAGCTGCTGCGAGGGTGGGGGGCAATGACCGCTCTGGCTGCTTCATGCTGAGAAGGGGGTACAGTAAAGGGTGCAGGTAGGACTCCATCAGTGGTCAGTGAGAGGGCCTCAGAAGATGGGCACTTCTATTCCTGGGTGACAGTAGTCAGTCACCTCCTCTGCCAGGCATACTGGATTTCACCACTTCTTACCACCATGGCCTGCACCTTGCCTTGATTTCTCTCTTGCCTTCCCACTAAGCAAGAGTCGCCTCAGAGCTCTGGATTTAGCGGGACCTTGCCAGTGTGCCCCTACTTTATGCCTTTTGGGAGTTACATCTAGATCCTAGTTTTCTCTGCACAAGCTTTAGCATAGTACACTCGGGATCATTCCTTGAGAGCCCCCTGCCTGTCCGATAAGTGCGGGGACTGGGTGACCTCTCGCTGCCAGAGCCTTGGTCAGAGTCACAAGCCTGTTTCGCTTCTCTGGGGCTACAGGTAGGGAAATGCCATAGACCCAGGATGGCTGCCTCTAAGGAAGGGAGGTCAATAGAACAGAGCCATTTATATGTTGGACTCAGGTTGCAGCCTGACTACTGCACAGACTTCATTTTCATTATACAGGAGAAAGTGGCGGAACCCTAAGAGAGTTGCTTTAAATGATGAGCAGGGGAACTTTTCCCAAACCAGAGATAAAATTGAGAGGCTGCCACAGACATTCATGGTGGGGGTCTATATACTTAAAGACCAGTTTCTGCCACTGCCTGGGAATCATCCTGCTAGTTCCCAACTGTAAGAAATCTGATCTGTGAGACAAGACCTCAGGGGTCATCTGCGACTCTCCCATAGGCAGCAGCCTAGGCAGAGGATCGCTCAGCGCCATCAGATCCATCGGCCGGAGCGGAGATCCAAGGACCACTGTCTGCTAGTCCAGTCTGCCCTCCCAGTCCGCAGCGTATGAGAGGAAAGCAGGAGCTCCACGGAGCCACTGCCCGACATTCCCATCCGTCTGGAGGCGGGCGATCAAGGAGTGGCAGACACCAGGAAACTTTCCACCTGAGACTTCAGACTGGCAGCTGACCCTAAGGGTCTTCTAAGTGGCTAACAGGAGCCCAGACACATTTTATGACATAAAAAAAGTACAGCACTTAGTCAGGAATAAGACTGAAGCATGGATCTCCTACCTTGCGGTGCGGAGGATTGGGGTCTGTGGCACTGAATAAGTTAAAGGCACACATCGAGCGAGTAAAGGATGTGAAGAGCACCCTTGCCTCACCCAAAGGCTGGGGCGGCCTGGAGAAGCAGGCTGGAAGTCAGGCAGACAGAAAGAGAGACACTCCTCATGGATACCCAGTCGGGCTGTCGGGGTCTGATTCCAGACACGCGGGCCTTTGAGAAGCCGCTGAAGCGCAGCCTCAGCCTAGACTCTCGCAGGTGCCCACGGCCTTCCTCAGTCCCTCGCATCCATGGAGATGCCTCTGAAGGGGAATCCTGGCCTCCACTCAGGTGACTTTCCCGGCTCCCAAGGGAGACGGGGGATCCACTGAGGGAGACGCAGGAGAACCTGTCGCTCGAGACTTTGAGATCGGCAGCCGGGCTAGTCCCATTTAAGTGGCTGACGAGCGCCCGATGTTGCTTGCCATACATGGCTTCCTTCTATAAGGACAGTGAAGGAAAAGGCAGGCTCGGATGCCTATACTCACCTCCGAAGTTATCCCGGACGAGCCCACAAAAATGATGCAGCTTCTCACACCACAAGGGTATGAAACTAGAAATAAACAGCGCAAGTAAAATGAAAAATCCTACCACCGCGTGGAGGCTTAACAACATGCTCCTGAATAACCAATGGATCAATGACCGAATAAAAACAGAGATCAAGCAATATAAGGAGACAAATGGCAGCAATAACTGAACAACACAAAATCCGTGGGACACAGACAAGGCGGTGCTAAGAGGGAAGTATATTGCAATACAGGCCTCCCTCAGGAGAGAAGAACAATACCATATGAGCAGTCTAAACTGAAAACTATCACAACAAGAAAAAGAAGAACAAATGGGGCCCATAGTCAGCAGGAGGAGGAACACAATAAAGAGTGGAGCAGAAATAAATAAAACCGAGAAGAATGAAACAACACAAAGAATCGATGAAAGCAGGAGCTGATTCTTGGAGAAAATAAACAAAATGGATAAAGCCCTAGCCAGACTAATCAAGAGAAAAAGAGAGCCTGCACACATAAACAGAATCAGAAATGAGAAAGGAAAAATCACTACAGAAACCACAGAAATACAAAGAATTATGAGAGAATGCCATGAAAAATCATATGCTAACACACTGGATAACCTACAAGAAATGGACAACTTTCTAGAAAAATGCAACCCTCCAAGGCTAACCCAGAAAGAAAAGAAAACTGAACAGATCAATTCCTAGGAACAAAATTGAACTGGCAATCAAAAAACTACCTAAGAACAAAACACCAGAACCAGATGGCTGCACCGCTGACCTTAATCAAACATGTAGTGAAGATCTAATAGTCATCCTCCTTAAACTTTTCCAAAAAGTAGAAGAAGAGGAAATACTTCCAAACTCATTCTACGAGGACAGCATCACCTTAATACCAAAACCAGGCAAAGACACCACAAAAAAAGAAAATTACAGACCAATATCGCCAAAGAAAATACATGCAAAAATACTCAACAATCCACTTCTAGGAATTTACCCCAAGAATGCAGCAGCCCAGTTTGAAAAAGACAGATGCACCCGTATGTTTATCGCAGCACTATTCACAACAGCCAAGAAATGGAAGCAACCTAAGTGTCCACCATCAGTTAGATGAATGGCTAAAGAAGATGTGGTACATATACACAATGGGATATTATTCAGCCATAAGAAAACAAATCCTACCATTTGAAAACATCATGGATGGAGTTAGAGGGTATTATGCTCAGTGAAATAAGCCAGTTAGAGAGAGACAAGCACCAAATGATTTCACTCATATGTGGAGTATAAAAACAAAGAAAAACTGAAGGAACAAAACAGCAGCAGAATCACAGAATCCAAGAATGGACAAACAGTTACCAAAGGAAAATGGACAGGGGAGGATGGGCAGGAAGGGAGGGATAAGGGGAAAAAAGAAAGGGGGCATTACGATTAGCATGGATAATGTGGCGGGGGGTAATGGGAAGGGCTGGGCAACACAGAGAAGACAAATAGTGATTCTACAACATCTGGCTAAGCTGATGGACAGTGACTGTAATGGGGTTTGTGGTTGGGGGGACTTGGTGAAGGGGGGAGCCTAGTAAACATAATGTTCTTCATGTATTTTGTAGATTAATGATAACAAAATAAAAATGAAAAAAGGAAGGAAGGAAGGAGGGAAGGATGGAAGGAAGGAGGGAAGGAAGGAAGGAAGGAAGGAGGGAAGGATGGAAGGAAGGAGGGAAGGAAGGAAGGAAGGAAGGAAGGAGGAAAGAAGGAAGGAAGAAATTAGGAAGGAGGGAGGGAGGGAAGAAGGGAAGGAAGGAGGGGTTAATACCGATACCTTTGTGGTAATATAGAGCTAAATTTAACATAGTGCTCCACTTACTGTTATAAGGCCACAGACTAACTGTTGAATAGCCTTAGTTTCTTCACTTCTAAAACAGGGAAGGATAACAGAGCCAACCTCATAGTATATAATTTCACATGATTAGCACAATTCCCATTGCACAGCAAATACACAATAAGTATTAGCATGCATCTATTATAAGTTCTTTCCATCAGACATGAACTCATGAAGGTTAAGTTTTTAGAGATTATAGGACCAACCTTAGATAGGCTGGTGAAGACCAGACTCTATTCAATACCCTGGAGAAGTTACTTTTGCAAAAGGAATGGGCTAGAAAAATTTTTTTCCTTCTTTTATTTTTCCAGTTAGCTCACACAATACACTTCTTGTTACTGAGAGCCACCAGTAGGGAAGCTCACTGTAATTAAAAGATTGATCTTCTGGAAACAATGCTTAATAACAGGCACAAAAAAGTGTGTAATTCTGCATTTTCAAACACTGTCCTCAAGTTAATTTAACTTGAGCTGTTTGTGAAATACCTACAAAGTCTATAATCAGTATGTACAGGCTGAAGTCAATGGACCAGAGAGAAGAGGAGACAAACTCCAACTGGCCACTTCATTGAGGTCAGGGGGGCCTTGTGAAAAAAAAAGCAGATGAACACACATTTTATATGCTCCAGGTGCTAACAGATTTGCAATGGCAATTCTAAAGGAAAAATCTATCTTTATGCATATACGTGTGTGTGTGTGTGTGTGTGTGTGTGTGTGTTTGTGTGTGTGTCAGGTATAGTGGGAAAAACGCTTGGTATATTGAGAAGACAAAAAATAAAAATGGTTCTCAGCAAAAAATAAATACTCAACAAAATATTAGCACACCAAACTCAAAAATACATCAAAAAGATCATCCATCATGAACAAGTAGGACTTATTCCAGGGAAACAAGGATGGTACAGTATTAGAAAATCGAACATCATCCACCAGATCAACAAAAAGGAGGACAAAAACCACATGATCACATCCACAGATGCTGAAAAAACGTCTGACACGATTCAACATCCATTCATGATAAAAACTCTCAACAAAATGGGTATACAGGGCAAGTACCTCAACATAATAAAGGCCGTATATGACAAGCCCACAGCCAACATCATACTTAACAGCGAGAAGCTGAAAGCTTTTCCTCTGACATCGGGAACAGGACAGGGATGCTCACTCACCCCACTGCTATTCAACATACTACTGGAGGTCCTAGGCACGGCAATGAGACAAAACAAAGAAATACAAGGCATCCAGATTGGTAAAGAACAAGTCAAACTGTAGCTATCTGCCGATGACATGATATTTCTTGTACATAAAAAAAACCCTAAAGACTCCACTCCAAAACTACTAGAACTGATATCCAAATTCAGCAGAGTTGCAGGACACACAATTAATACACAGAAACCTGTTGCCTTCCTATCCACTAACGATGAACTAGCAGAAAGAGAAATCAGGAAAACAATCCCATTCACAATTGCATCAACAAGAATAAAATACCTAGGAATAAACCTAACCAAGGAACTGAAAGACCTACCATACCCTGAAAACTACAAGACACTCTTAACAGATACTAAAGAGGACACAAACAAATGGAAACTCATCCCATGCTCCTGCCTAGGAGGAATTAATATTATCAAAATGGGCATCCTGCCTAAAGCAATCTACAGATTCAATGCAATCAGCCTCAAATTACCAACAGCATTCTTCAACGAACCACCGGACACATTTTTATGAGATAACAAGTACAGCATTTCGTCAGGAGTAAGGGCGAAGCGTAGATCTCCTACCTTGCGGTGCTGAGCAACGGGGTCCGGGGCACTGACGAAGTCAGAGGCACACATCGAGCGAGTAAAGGACGTAAAGAGCACCCTCGCCTCACCCAGAGGCTGGGGCGGCCTGGAGAAGCAGGCTGGAAGTCAGGCAGACAGAAAGAGAGACACTCCTCATGGATACCCAGTCGGGCTGTCGGGGTCTGATTCCAGACACGCGGGCCTTTGAGAAGCCGCTGAAGCGCAGCCTCAGCCTAGACTCTCGCAGGTGCCCACGGCCTTCCTCGGTCCCTCGCATCCATGGAGATTCCTCTGAAGGGGAATCCTGGCCTCCACTCAGGTGACTTTCCCGGCTCCCAAGGGAGACGGGGGATCCACTGAGGGAGACGCAGGGGAACCTGGCGCTCGAGACTTTGAGATCGGCAGCCGGGCTAGTCCCATTTAAGTGGCTGACGAGCGCCCGATGTTGTTTGCCATAGACGGCTTCCTTCTATAAGGACAGTGAAGGAAAAGGCAGGCTCGGATGCCTATACTCACCTCCGAAGTTATCCCGCACGAGCCCACAAAAATGATGCAGCTTCTCACACCACAAGGGTATGAAACTAGAAACAAACAGCGCAAGTAAAATGAAAAAGCCTACCACCGCGTGGAGGTTTAACAACATGCTCCTGAATAACCAACGAATCGTGGGGCGGAGCCAACATGGCGGCGTGAGTAGGACAGTGGGAATCTCCTCCCAAAAACATATATATTTTTGAAAATACAACAAATACAACTAATCCTAAAAGAGAGACCAGAAGACATAGGACAACAGCCAGACTACATCCACATGTGCGAGAGCCCAGTGCCTGGTAAAAGGGGTAAGATACAAGCCCCGGCCCGGCAGGACCCAAGCACCCCTCACCCCAGCTCCCGGCGGGAGGAGTCGGAGCGGGGAGAGAGAGGGAGTCCAGGACTGCTAAACACGCAGCCCTAGCAATCCGTACCAGAGCGCAGACACAGTGCATGCTTGGAGGGCTGGAAACTATGGAAACAGGGCAGCAAGACCTCTGAGCGGGTGCCCAAGCTGATGCCCCTGTGACAAAGAAAAGCGGGTGCTTTTTGAAAGTCTTAAACGGACAGGGACGCAACAGCTGGATGGAAACAACACAGGTCACAGTCCAGCAGCTGGAAATTCCAGGGAAAACCGGGCGCACTAACCCCCTGGGCAACACCTCTGAGACCCCTCACGGAGGTAAACAGCCAAACAGCCCCCCATCCATTACCCCTCCGAGGCGCGGCGATAGCAGAGAAGCAGCCTAAGGCTGGTCACACCCTCAGCAAGGGAGCTTCCTCCATACCGGCCGGGCAAGACACAAAGACCCAGTCTACACGCAAGTACCCAACACAAGCCACTAGGGGTCGCAGTTGTCGCAGTAAAGAAAGGCCAGTAGCAAGTGGAAAGTTTGGCCCTCCCAGCTGACAGTCAATAGCACCTATCAACATGAAAAGGGAAAAAACATCTGATCCAGACAAGAATAACCCAGACAGCTTTGGCATCTGCTACATCTTCCCCTGAGAAGGTACCTGGGGAGATAGATTTAACCAGTCTTCCTGAAAAAGAATTCAAAACAAAAGTCATAACCATCCTGATGGACTTGCAGAGAAATATGCAAGAACTAAGGAAGGAGAATACAGAAATAAAACAAGCTCTGGAAGGACTTCAAAACAGAATGGACGAGATGCAAGAGACCATTAGTGGACTAGAAAACAGATATCAGCAACACAGAGAAGCTGATGCAGAGAGAGATAAAAGGATCTCCAGGAATGGAAGAATTCTAAGAGAGCCGAGTGACCAACGAAACGGAACAATATCCGCACTATAGAGGTACCAGAAGAAGAAGAGAGAGAAAAAGGGATAGAAAGTGTCTTTGAAGAAATAATCGCTGAGAACTTCCGCAAACTAGGGGAGGAAATGGCCTCTCAGACCACAGAGGTACACAGAACTCCCATGACAAGGGATCCAAGGAGGGCAACACCAAGACACATAATAAATAAATGGCAAAGATCAAAGACAAGGACAAAGTATTACAGGCAGCCAGAGAGAAAAAAAAGGTCACCTATAAAGGAAAACCCATCAGGCTATCATCAGACTTCTCAACAGAAACCAAACAGGCCAGAAGAGAATGGCATGACATACTTAATGCAATGAAACAGAAGGGCCTCGAACCAACACTACTGTATCCAGCACGATTATCATTTAAATATGAAGGAGGGATTAAACAATTCCCAGACAAGCAAAAGTTGAGGGAATTTGCCTCCCACAAACCACCTCTACCGGGCATCTTACACAGACTGCTCTAGAAGGGAGCACTCCTAAAAAGAGCACAGAACAAAACACCCAACATATGAAGAAGGGAGGAGGAGGAATAAGAAGGGACAGAAATAAAGAATCATCACGCCGTGTTTATAATAGCTCAACAAGCGAGTTAAATTAGACAGTAAGATAGTAAAGAAGCTAACCCTGAACCTTTGGTAACCACAAACTTAAAGCCTGCAATGGCAATAAGTACATACCTTTCAATAATCACCCTAAATGTAAATGGACTGAATGCACCAATCAAAAGACACAGAGTAACAGAATGGATAAAAAAGCAAGATCCATCCATATGCTACTTACAAGAGACTCACCTCAAACCCAAAGACATGCACACACTTAAAGTCAAGGGATGGAAAAAGATATTGCATGCAAAAAACAGAGAGAAAAAAGCAGGTGTTGCAATACTAGTATCAGACAAAACAGACTTCAAAATAAAGAAAGTAACAAAAGATAAAGAAGGACATTACATAATGATAAAGGGCTCAGTCCAACAAGAGGATATAACCATTCTAAATATATATGCACCCAATACAGGAGCACCAACATATCCGAAACAAATACTAACAGAACTAAAGGAGGAAATAGAATGCAAAGCATTCATTCTGGGAGATTTCAACACACCATTCACTCCAAAGGACAGATCCACCAGACAGAAAATAAGTAAGGACACAGAGGCACTGAACAACACACTAGAACACATGGACCTAATAGACATCTACAGAACTCTACATCCAAAAGCAACAGGATACACATTCTTCTCAAGGGCACATGGAACATTCTCCAGAATAGACCAAATACTAGGCCACAAAAAGAGCCTCAGTAAATTCCAAAGGACTGAAATGCTACCAACCAACTTTTCAGACCACAAAGGCATAAAACTAGAAATAAACTGTACAAAGAAAGCAAAAAGGCTCACAAACACATGGAGGCTTAACAACACGCTCCTAAATAATCAATGGATCAATGAACAAATTAAAATGGAGATCCAGCAATATATGGAAATAAATGACAACAAAACCACAAAGAACCAACTTGTGTGGGATACAGCAAAAGCAGTCTTAAGAGGAAAGTATATAGCAATCCAGGCATATTTAAAGAAGGAAGAACAATCCCAAATGAATGGTCTAATGTCACAATTATCGAAATTGGAAAAAGAAGAACAAATGAGGCCTAAGGTCAGCAGAAGGAGGGACATAATAAAGATCAGAGAAGAAATAAATAAAATTGAGAAGAATAAAACAATAGGAAAAATCAATGAAACCAAGAGCTGGTTCTTCCAGAAAATAAACAAAATAGATAAGCCTCTGGCCAGACTTATTAAGAGGAAAAGAGAGTCAACACAAATCAACAGAATCAGAAACGAGAAAGGAAAAATCACGACGGACCCCGCAGAAATACAAAGAATTATTAGAGACTACTATGAAAACCTGTATGCTAACAAGCTGGGAAACCTAGGAGAAATGGACAACTTCCTAGAAAAATACAACCTTCCAAGACTGACCCAGAAAGAAACAGAAAATCTAAACAGACCAATTACCAGCAACAAAATTGAAGCGGTAATCAAAAAACTACCAAAGAACAAAACCCCCGGGCCAGATGGATTTACCTCGGAATTTTATCAGACGTACAGGGAAGACATAATACTCATTCTCCTTAAAGTTTTCCAAAAAACAGAAGAGGAGGGAATACTCCCAAACTCATTCTATGAAGCCAACATCACCCTAATACCAAAACCAGGCAAAGACCCCAACAACAACAAAAAAATACAGACCAATATCCCTGATGAACATAGATGCAAAAATACTCAACAAAATATTAGCAAACCGAATTCAAAAATACATCAAGAGGATCGTACACCATGACCAAGTGGGATTCATCCCAGGGATGCAAGGATGGTACAACATTCGAAAATCCATCAGCATCATCCACCACATCAACAAAAAGAAAGACAAAAACTACATGATCATCTCCATAGATGCTGAGAAAGCATTTGACAAAATTCAACAACCATTCATGATAAAAACTCTCAGCAAAATGGGAATAGGGGGCAAGTACCACAACATAATAAAGGCCATTTATGATAAACCCACAGCCAACATTATACTGAACAGCAAGAAGCTGAAAGCTTTTCCTCTGAGATCGGGAACTAGACAGGGATGCCCACTCTCCCCACTGTTGTTTAACATAGTACTGGAGGTCCTAGCCACGGCAATCAGACAAAACAAAGAAATACAAGGAATCCAGATTGGTAAAGAAGAAGTTAAACTGTCACCAGTTTCAGATGACATGATATTGTACATAAAAAACCCTAAAGACTCCACCCCAAAACTACTAGAACTGGTATCGGAATACAGCAAAGTTGCAGGATACAAAATCAACACACAGAAATATGTGGCTTTCCTATACACTAACAATGAACCAACAGAAAGAGAAATCAGGAAAACAACTCCATTCACGATTCCATCAAAAAGAATAAAATACCTAGGAATAAACCTAACCAAAGAAGTGAAAGACCTATACTCTGAAAACTACAAGTCACTCTTAAGAGAAATTAAAGGGGACACTAACAGATGGAAACTCATCCCATGCTCGTGGCTAGGAAGAATTAATATCGTCAAAATGGCCATCCTGCCCAAACCAATATTCAGATTTGATGCAATCCCTATGAAACTACCAGCAACATTCTTCAATGGACTGGAACAAATAATTCAAAAATTCATATGGGAACACCAAGGACCATGAATAGCCAAAGCAATCCTGAGAAAGAAGAATAAAGTAGGGGGGATCTCACTCCCCAACTTCAAGTTCTACTATAAAGCCATAGTAATCAAGACAATTTGGTACTGGCACAAGAACAGAGCCACAGACCAGTGGAACAGACTAGAGACTCCAGACATTAACCCAAACATATATGGTCAATTCATATTTGATAAAGGAGCCATGGACATACAATGGCGAAATGACAGTCTCTTCAACAGATGGTGCAGGCAAAACTGGACAGCTACATGTAGGAGAATGAAACTGGACCATTGTCTAACCCCATATACAAAAGTAAACTCAAAATGGATCAAAGTCCTGAATGTAAGTCACGAAACCATTAAACTCTTGGAAGAAAACATAGGCACAAACCTCTTAGACATAAACACGAGTGACCTCTTCTTGAACATATCTCCCCGGGCAAGGAAAACAACAGCAAAAATGAACAAGTGGGACTATATTAAGCTGAAAAGCTTCTGTACAGCAAAAGACACCATCAATAGAACAAAAAGGAACCCTACAGTATGGGAGAATATATTTGAAAATGACACATCCGATAAAGGCTTGATGTCCAAAATATATAAAGAGCTCACACGCCTCAACAAACAAAAAACAAATAATCCAATTAAAAAATGGGCAGAGGAACTGAACAGACAGTTCCCCAAAAAGGAAATACAGATGGCCAACATACATATGAAAAGATGCTCCACATAGCTAATTATCAGAGAAATGCAAATTAAAACTACAATGAGGTATCACCTCACACCAGTAAGGATGGCTGCCATCCAAAAGACAAACAACAACAAATGTTGGCGAGACTGTGGAGAAAGGGGAACCCTCCTACACTGCTGGTGGGAATGTAAATTAGTTCAACCATTGTGGAAAGCAGTATGGAGGTTCATCAAAATGCTTAAAACAGACCTACCATTTGACCCAGGAACTTCACTCCTAGGAATTTACCCTAAGAACGCAGCAATCAAGTTTGAGAAAGACAGATGCACCCCTATGTTTATCGCAACACTATTTACAATAGCCAAGAATTGGAAGCAACCTAAATGTCCATCGGTAGATGAATGGATAAAGAAGATGTGGTACATATACACAATGGAATACTACTCAGCCATAAGAAGAGGGTAAATCCTACCATCTGCAGCAACATGGATGGAGCTGTAGGGTATTATGCTCAGTGAAATAAGCCAAGCAGAGTAAGAGAAATACCAAATGATTTCACTCATCAGTGGAGTATAAGAACAAAGGAAAAACTGAAGGAACAAAACAGCAGCGGAATCACAGAACCCAAGAATGGAGTAACAGGTACCAAAGGGAAAGGGACTGGGGACGATGGATGGGTAGGGAGGGATAAAGAGGGGGAAGAAAAAGGGGGGTATTAAGATTATTGTGCATAATAGGGGGGTGGGAGAAACAGGAGGGCTGTACAACACAGAGAACACAAGTAGTGATTCTACAACATTTTGCTATGCTGATGGACAGTGGCTGTAATGGGGTTTATAGGGGGGACCTGGTATAGGGGAGAGCCTAGTAAATATAATATTCTTCATGTAATTGTAGATTAATGATAACAAAATAAAAATGAATAAAGGAAGGAAGAAAGGATGGAAGGAAGGAAGGAAGAAAGGAGGGAGGGTAGGAGGGAAGGAGGGAGGGAGGGAGGGAGAGGAGGGAAGGAAGGGTTAATACCATTACCTTTTTTGTAAGATAGAGCTAAATTTAACATAGTGCGCCACTTATTGTTATAAGGCCACAGATTACCTGTTGAATAGCCTTAGTTTCTTCATTTCTAAAACAGGGAAGGGCAACAGAGCCAACATCATAGTATATAATTTAACATGATTAGAACAATTCCCATTGCACAGCAAATACACAATAAGTATTAGCAAGTATCTATTATAAGTTCTTTCTATCACACATGAACTCATGAAGGTTAAGTTTTTAGAGATTATAGGACCAACCTCAGATAGGCTGGTGAAGACCAGACTCTATTCAATACCCTGGGGATGTTACTTTTGCAAAGGGAATGTGCTAGAAAAATTTTTTTCCTTCTTTTATTTTTCCAGTTAGCTCACACAATACACTTCTTGTTACTGAGAGCCACCAGTAGGGAAGCTCACTGTAATTAAAAGATTGATCTTCTGGAAACAATGCTTAATAACAGGCACAAAAAAGTGTGTAATTCTGCATTTTCAAACACTGTCCTCAAGTTAATTTAACTTGAGCTGTTTGTGAACTACCTACAAAGTCTATAATCAGTATGTACAGGCTGAAGTCAATGGACCAGAGAGAAGAGGAGACAAACTCCAACTGGCCACATCATTGAGATCAGGGGAGCCTTGTGAAAAAAAAAAACAGGTGAACACACATTTTATATGCTCCAGATGCCAACAGATTTGCAATGGCAATTCTTTGTATTTTGTGTGTTCTCTAAAGGAAAAATCCATCTTTATGCATGTGTGTGTGTGTGTGTGTGTGTGTGTATGTGTGTGTGTGTGTGTGTCAAGTATAGTGGGAAAAACACTTGGTATATAGAAAAGACAAAAAATAAAAATGGTTCTGACCAAAAAAAAAATATAGTCAACAAAATATTAGCACACCAAATTCAAAAATACATAAAAAAGATCATCCATCATGAACAAGTAGGACTTATTCCAGGGAAGCAAAGATGGTACAGTATCACAAAATCCAACATCATCCACCACATCAACAATCAGAAGGACAAAAACCACATGATCACATCCACAGAAGCTGAAAAAACATTTAACAATATTCAACATCCATTCATGATAAAAACTCTCAACAAAATGGGTATACAGGGCAAGTACCTCAACATAATAAAGGCCGTATATGACAAGGCCACAGCCAACATCATACTTAACAGCAAGAAGCTGAAAGCTTTTCCGCTGACATCGGGAACAAGACGGGGATGCCCACTCTCCCCACTGTTATTCAACATAGTACTGGAGGTTCTAGCCATGGCAATCAGACAAAACAAAGAAATACAAGGCATCCAGATTGGTAAAGAACAAGTCAAACCGTCACTATTGGCAGATGACATGATATTGTACTTAAAAAAACCCTAAAGACTCCACCGCATTTTTTTTTCCTAGACACTAAAGATGAATTAGCAGAAAGAGAAATCAGGAAAACACTTCCATTCACAATTGCATCAACAAGAATAAAATACCTAGGAATAAACCTAACCAAGGAACTGAAAGACCTACCATACCCTGAAAACTACAAGACACTCTTAACAGATACTAAAGAGGACACAAAGAAATGGAAACTCATCCCATGCTCCTGCCTAGGAGGAATTAATATTATCAAAATGGGCATCCTGCCTAAAGCAATCTACAGATTCAATGCAATCAGCCTCAAATTACCAACAGCATTCTTCAACGAACCGGACACATTTTTATGAGATAACAAGTACAGCATTTCGTCAGGAGTAAGGGCGAAGCGCAGATCTCCTACCTTGCGGTGCTGAGCAACGGGGTCCGGGGCACTGACGAAGTCAGAGGCACACATCGAGCGAGTAAAGGACGTAAAGAGCACCCTTGCCTCACCCAGAGGCTGGGGCGGCCTGGAGAAGCAGGCTGGAAGTCAGGCAGACAGAAAGAGAGACACTCCTCATGGATACCCAGTCGGGCTGTCGGGGTCTGATTCCAGACACGCGGGCCTTTGAGAAGCCGCTGAAGCGCAGCCTCAGCCTAGACTCTCGCAGGTGCCCACGGCCTTCCTCGGTCCCTCGCATCCATGGACATGCCTCTGAAGGGGAATCCTGGCCTCCACTCAGGTGACTTTCCCGGCTCCCAAGGGAGACGGGGGATCCACTGAGGGAGACGCAGGGGAACCTGGCGCTCGAGACTTTGAGATCGGCAGCCGGGCTAGTCCCATTTAAGTGGCTGACGAGCGCCCGATGTTGTTTGCCATAGACGGCTTCCTTCTATAAGGACAGTGAAGGAAAAGGCAGGCTCGGATGCCTATACTCACCTCCGAAGTTATCCCGCACGAGCCCACAAAAATGATGCAGCTTCTCACACCACAAGGGTATGAAACTAGAAATAAACAGCGCAAGTAAAATGAAAAAGCCTACCACCGCGTGGAGGCTTAACAACATGCTCCTGAATAACCAACGGATCAATGACCGAATAAAAACAGAGATCAAGCAATATAAGGAGACAAATTGCAGCAATAACTGAACAACACAAAATCCGTGGGACACAGACAAGGCGGTGCTAAGAGGGAAGTATATTGCAATACAGGCCTCCCTCAGGAGAGAAGAACAATACCATATGAGCAGTCTAAACTGAAAACTATCACAACAAGAAAAAGAAGAACAAATGGGGCCCATAGTCAGCAGGAGGAGGAACACAATAAAGAGTGGAGCAGAAATAAATAAAACCGAGAAGAATGAAACAACACAAAGAATCGATGAAAGCAGGAGCTGATTCTTGGAGAAAATAAACAAAATGGATAAAGCCCTAGCCAGACTAAACAAGAAAAAACGAGAGCCTGCACACATAAACAGAATCGGAAATGAGAAAGGAAAAATCACTACAGAAACCACAGAAATACAAAGAATTATGAGAGAATGCCATGAAAAATCATATACTAACACACTGGATAACCTACAAGAAATGGACAACTTTCTAGAAAAATGCAACCCTCCAAGGCTAACCCAGAAAGAAAAGAAAACTGAACAGATCAATTCCTAGGAACAAAATTGAACTGGCAATCAAAAAACTACCTAAGAACAAAACACCAGAACCAGACGGCTGCACCGCTGACCTTAATCAAACATGTAGTGAAGATCTAATAGTCATCCTCCTTAAACTTTTCCAAAAAGTAGAAGAAGAGGAAATACTTCCAAACTCATTCTACGAGGACAGCATCACCTTAATACCAAAACCAGGCAAAGACACCACAAAAAAAGAAAATTACAGACCAATATCGCCAAAGAAAATACATGCAAAAATACTCAACAATCCACTTCTAGGAATTTACCCCAAGAATGCAGCAGCCCAGTTTGAAAAAGACAGATGCACCCGTATGTTTATCGCAGCACTATTCACAACAGCCAAGAAATGGAAGCAACCTAAGTGTCCACCATCAGTTAGATGAATGGCTAAAGAAGATGTGGTACATATACACAATGGGATATTATTCAGCCATAAGAAAACAAATCCTACCATTTGAAAACATCATGGATGGAGTTAGAGGGTATTATGCTCAGTGAAATAAGCCAGTTAGAGAGAGACAAGCACCAAATGATTTCACTCATATGTGGAGTATAAAAACAAAGAAAAACTGAAGGAACAAAACAGCAGCAGAATCACAGAATCCAAGAATGGACAAACAGTTACCAAAGGAAAATGGACAGGGGAGGATGGGCAGGAAGGGAGGGATAAGGGGAAAAAAGAAAGGGGGCATTACGATTAGCATGGATAATGTGGCGGGGGGTAATGGGAAGGGCTGGGCAACACAGAGAAGACAAATAGTGATTCTACAACATCTGGCTAAGCTGATGGACAGTGACTGTAATGGGGTTTGTGGTTGGGGGGACTTGGTGAAGGGGGGAGCCTAGTAAACATAATGTTCTTCATGTATTTTGTAGATTAATGATAACAAAATAAAAATGAAAAAAGGAAGGAAGGAAGGAGGGAAGGATGGAAGGAAGGAGGGAAGGAAGGAAGGAAGGAAGGAGGGAAGGATGGAAGGAAGGAGGGAAGGAAGGAAGGAAGGAAGGAGGAAAGAAGGAAGGAAGAAATTAGGAAGGAGGGAGGGAGGGAAGAAGGGACGGAAGGAGGGGTTAATACCGTTACCTTTGTGGTAATATAGAGCTAAATTTAACATAGTGCTCCACTTACTGTTATAAGGCCACAGACTAACTGTTGAATAGCCTTAGTTTCTTCACTTCTAAAACAGGGAAGGATAACAGAGCCAACCTCATAGTATATAATTTCACATGATTAGCACAATTCCCATTGCACAGCAAATACACAATAAGTATTAGCATGCATCTATTATAAGTTCTCTCCATCAGACATGAACTCATGAAGGTTAAGTTTTTAGAGATTATAGGACCAACCTTAGATAGGCTGGTGAAGACCAGACTCTATTCAATACCCTGGAGAAGTTACTTTTGCAAAAGGAATGGGCTAGAAAAATTTTTTTCCTTCTTTTATTTTTCCAGTTAGCTCACACAATACACTTCTTGTTACTGAGAGCCACCAGTAGGGAAGCTCACTGTAATTAAAAGATTGATCTTCTGGAAACAATGCTTAATAACAGGCACAAAAAAGTGTGTAATTCTGCATTTTCAAACACTGTCCTCAAGTTAATTTAATTTGAGCTGTTTGTGAACTACCTACAAAGTCTATAATCAGTATGTACAGGCTGAAGTCAATGGACCAGAGAGAAGAGGAGACAAACTTCAACTGGCCACTTCATTGAGGTCAGGGGGGCCTTGTGAAAAAAAAAGCAGATGAACACACATTTTATATGCTCCAGGTGCTAACAGATTTGCAATGGCAAGTCTAAAGGAAAAATCTATCTTTATGCATATACGTGTGTGTGTGTGTGTGTGTGTGTGTGTGTGTGTGTGTGTGTGTGTGTGTGTCAGGTATAGTGGGAAAAACGCTTGGTATATTGAGAAGACAAAAAATAAAAATGGTTCTCAGCAAAAAAAAAAATACTCAACAAAATATTAGCACACCAAACTCAAAAATACATCAAAAAGATCATCCATCATGAACAAGTAGGACTTATTCCAGGGAAACAAGGATGGTACAGTATTAGAAAATCGAACATCATCCACCAGATCAACAAAAAGGAGGACAAAAACCACATGATCACATCCACAGATGCTGAAAAAACGTCTGACACGATTCAACATCCATTCATGATAAAAACTCTCAACAAAATGGGTATACAGGGCAAGTACCTCAACATAATAAAGGCCGTATATGACAAGCCCACAGCCAACATCATACTTAACAGCGAGAAGCTGAAAGCTTTTCCTCTGACATCGGGAACAGGACAGGGATGCTCACTCACCCCACTGCTATTCAACATACTACTGGAGGTCCTAGGCACGGCAATGAGACAAAACAAAGAAATACAAGGCATCCAGATTGGTAAAGAACAAGTCAAACTGTAGCTATCTGCCGATGACATGATATTTCTTGTACATAAAAAAAACCCTAAAGACTCCACTCCAAAACTACTAGAACTGATATCCAAATTCAGCAGAGTTGCAGGACACACAATTAATACACAGAAACCTGTTGCCTTCCTATCCACTAACGATGAACTAGCAGAAAGAGAAATCAGGAAAACAATCCCATTCACAATTGCATCAACAAGAATAAAATACCTAGGAATAAACCTAACCAAGGAACTGAAAGACCTACCATACCCTGAAAACTACAAGACACTCTTAACAGATACTAAAGAGGACACAAACAAATGGAAACTCATCCCATGCTCCTGCCTAGGAGGAATTAATATTATCAAAATGGGCATCCTGCCTAAAGCAATCTACAGATTCAATGCAATCAGCCTCAAATTACCAACAGCATTCTTCAACGAACCGGACACATTTTTATGAGATAACAAGTACAGCATTTCGTCAGGAGTAAGGGTGAAGCGCAGATCTCCTACCTTGCGGTGCTGAGCAACGGGGTCCGGGGCACTGACGAAGTCAGAGGCACACATCGAGCGAGTAAAGGACGTAAAGAGCACCCTTGCCTCACCCAGAGGCTGGGGCGGCCTGGAGAAGCAGGCTGGAAGTCAGGCAGACAGAAAGAGAGACACTCCTCATGGATACCCAGTCGGGCTGTCGGGGTCTGATTCCAGACACGCGGGCCTTTGAGAAGCCGCTGAAGCGCAGCCTCAGCCTAGACTCTCGCAGGTGCCCACGGCCTTCCTCGGTCCCTCGCATCCATGGAGATTCCTCTGAAGGGGAATCCTGGCCTCCACTCAGGTGACTTTCCCGGCTCCCAAGGGAGACGGGGGATCCACTGAGGGAGACGCAGGGGAACCTGGCGCTCGAGACTTTGAGATCGGCAGCCGGGCTAGTCCCATTTAAGTGGCTGACGAGCGCCCGATGTTGTTTGCCATAGACGGCTTCCTTCTATAAGGACAGTGAAGGAAAAGGCAGGCTCGGATGCCTATACTCACCTCCGAAGTTATCCCGCACGAGCCCACAAAAATGATGCAGCTTCTCACACCACAAGGGTATGAAACTAGAAACAAACAGCGCAAGTAAAATGAAAAAGCCTACCACCGCGTGGAGGTTTAACAACATGCTCCTGAATAACCAACGAATCGTGGGGCGGAGCCAACATGGCGGCGTGAGTAGGACAGTGGGAATCTCCTCCCAAAAACATATATATTTTTGAAAATACAACAAATACAACTAATCCTAAAAGAGAGACCAGAAGACATAGGACAACAGCCAGACTACATCCACATGTGCGAGAGCCCAGTGCCTGGTAAAAGGGGTAAGATACAAGCCCCGGCCCGGCAGGACCCAAGCACCCCTCACCCCAGCTCCCGGCGGGAGGAGTCGGAGCGGGGAGAGAGAGGGAGTCCAGGACTGCTAAACACGCAGCCCTAGCAATCCGTACCAGAGCGCAGACACAGTGCATGCTTGGAGGGCTGGAAACTATGGAAACAGGGCAGCAAGACCTCTGAGCGGGTGCCCAAGCTGATGCCCCTGTGACAAAGAAAAGCGGGTGCTTTTTGAAAGTCTTAAACGGACAGGGACGCAACAGCTGGATGGAAACAACACAGGTCACAGTCCAGCAGCTGGAAATTCCAGGGAAAACCGGGCGCACTAACCCCCTGGGCAACACCTCTGAGACCCCTCACGGAGGTAAACAGCCAAACAGCCCCCCATCCATTACCCCTCCGAGGCGCGGCAATAGCAGAGAAGCAGCCTAAGGCTGGTCACACCCTCAGCAAGGGAGCTTCCTCCATACCGGCCGGGCAAGACACAAAGACCCAGTCTACACGCAAGTACCCAACACAAGCCACTAGGGGTCGCAGTTGTCGCAGTAAAGAAAGGCCAGTAGCAAGTGGAAAGTTTGGCCCTCCCAGCTGACAGTCAATAGCACCTATCAACATGAAAAGGGAAAAAACATTTGATCCAGACAAGAATAACCCAGACAGCTTTGGCATCTGCTACATCTTCCCCTGAGAAGGTACCTGGGGAGATAGATTTAACCAGTCTTCCTGAAAAAGAATTCAAAACAAAAGTCATAACCATCCTGATGGACTTGCAGAGAAATATGCAAGAACTAAGGAAGGAGAATACAGAAATAAAACAAGCTCTGGAAGGACTTCAAAACAGAATGGACGAGATGCAAGAGACCATTAGTGGACTAGAAAACAGATATCAGCAACACAGAGAAGCTGATGCAGAGAGAGATAAAAGGATCTCCAGGAATGAAAGAATTCTAAGAGAGCCGAGTGACCAACGAAACGGAACAATATCCGCACTATAGAGGTACCAGAAGAAGAAGAGAGAGAAAAAGGGATAGAAAGTGTCTTTGAAGAAATAATCGCTGAGAACTTCCGCAAACTAGGGGAGGAAATGGCCTCTCAGACCACAGAGGTACACAGAACTCCCATGACAAGGGATCCAAGGAGGGCAACACCAAGACACATAATAAATAAATGGCAAAGATCAAAGACAAGGACAAAGTATTACAGGCAGCCAGAGAGAAAAAAAAGGTCACCTATAAAGGAAAACCCATCAGGCTATCATCAGACTTCTCAACAGAAACCAAACAGGCCAGAAGAGAATGGCATGATATACTTAATGCAATGAAACAGAAGGGCCTCGAACCAACACTACTGTATCCAGCACGATTATCATTTAAATATGAAGGAGGGATTAAACAATTCCCAGACAAGCAAAAGTTGAGGGAATTTGCCTCCCACAAACCACCTCTACCGGGCATCTTACACAGACTGCTCTAGAAGGGAGCACTCCTAAAAAGAGCACAGAACAAAACACCCAACATATGAAGAAGGGAGGAGGAGGAATAAGAAGGGACAGAAATAAAGAATCATCACGCCGTGTTTATAATAGCTCAACAAGCGAGTTAAATTAGACAGTAAGATAGTAAAGAAGCTAACCCTGAACCTTTGGTAACCACAAACTTAAAGCCTGCAATGGCAATAAGTACATACCTTTCAATAATCACCCTAAATGTAAATGGACTGAATGCACCAATCAAAAGACACAGAGTAACAGAATGGATAAAAAAGCAAGATCCATCCATATGCTACTTACAAGAGACTCACCTCAAACCCAAAGACATGCACACACTTAAAGTCAAGGGATGGAAAAAGATATTGCATGCAAAAAACAGAGAGAAAAAAGCAGGTGTTGCAATACTAGTATCAGACAAAACAGACTTCAAAATAAAGAAAGTAACAAAAGATAAAGAAGGACATTACATAATGATAAAGGGCTCAGTCCAACAAGAGGATATAACCATTCTAAATATATATGCACCCAATACAGGAGCACCAACATATCTGAAACAAATACTAACAGAACTAAAGGAGGAAACAGAATGCAAAGCATTCATTCTGGGAGATTTCAACACACCATTCACTCCAAAGGACAGATCCACCAGACAGAAAATAAGTAAGGACACAGAGGCACTGAACAACACACTAGAACACATGGACCTAATAGACATCTACAGAACTCTACATCCAAAAGCAACAGGATACACATTCTTCTCAAGGGCACATGGAACATTCTCCAGAATAGACCAAATACTAGGCCACAAAAAGAGCCTCAGTAAATTCCAAAGGACTGAAATGCTACCAACCAACTTTTCAGACCACAAAGGCATAAAACTAGAAATAAACTGTACAAAGAAAGCAAAAAGGCTCACAAACACATGGAGGCTTAACAACACGCTCCTAAATAATCAATGGATCAATGAACAAATTAAAATGGAGATCCAGCAATATATGGAAATAAATGACAACAAAACCACAAAGAACCAACTTGTGTGGGATACAGCAAAAGCAGTCTTAAGAGGAAAGTATATAGCAATCCAGGCATATTTAAAGAAGGAAGAACAATCCCAAATGAATGGTCTAATGTCACAATTATCGAAATTGGAAAAAGAAGAACAAATGAGGCCTAAGGTCAGCAGAAGGAGGGACATAATAAAGATCAGAGAAGAAATAAATAAAATTGAGAAGAATAAAACAATAGGAAAAATCAATGAAACCAAGAGCTGGTTCTTCCAGAAAATAAACAAAATAGATAAGCCTCTGGCCAGACTTATTAAGAGGAAAAGAGAGTCAACACAAATCAACAGAATCAGAAACGAGAAAGGAAAAATCACGACGGACCCCGCAGAAATACAAAGAATTATTAGAGACTACTATGAAAACCTGTATGCTAACAAGCTGGGAAACCTAGGAGAAATGGACAACTTCCTAGAAAAATACAACCTTCCAAGACTGACCCAGAAAGAAACAGAAAATCTAAACAGACCAATTACCAGCAACAAAATTGAAGCGGTAATCAAAAAACTACCAAAGAACAAAACCCCCGGGCCAGATGGATTTACCTCGGAATTTTATCAGACGTACAGGGAAGACATAATACTCATTCTCCTTAAAGTTTTCCAAAAAATAGAAGAGGAGGGGATACTCCCAAACTCATTCTATGAAGCCAAGATCACCCTAATACCAAAACCAGGCAAAGACCCCAACAACAACAAAAAATACAGACCAATATCCCTGATGAACGTAGATGCAAAAATACTCAACAAAATATTAGCAAACCGAATTCAAAAATACATCAAGAGGATCGTACACCATGACCAAGTGGGATTCATCCCAGGGATGCAAGGATGGTACAACATTCGAAAATCCATCAGCATCATCCACCACATCAACAAAAAGAAAGACAAAAACTACATGATCATCTCCATAGATGCTGAGAAAGCATTTGACAAAATTCAACAACCATTCATGATAAAAACTCTCAGCAAAATGGGAATAGGGGGCAAGTACCACAACATAATAAAGGCCATTTATGATAAACCCACAGCCAACATTATACTGAACAGCAAGAAGCTGAAAGCTTTTCCTCTGAGATCGGGAACTAGACAGGGATGCCCACTCTCCCCACTGTTGTTTAACATAGTACTGGAGGTCCTAGCCACGGCAATCAGACAAAACAAAGAAATACAAGGAATCCAGATTGGTAAAGAAGAAGTTAAACTGTCACCAGTTTCAGATGACATGATATTGTACATAAAAAACCCTAAAGACTCCACCCCAAAACTACTAGAACTGGTATCGGAATACAGCAAAGTTGCAGGATACAAAATCAACACACAGAAATATGTGGCTTTCCTATACACTAACAATGAACCAACAGAAAGAGAAATCAGGAAAACAACTCCATTCACAATTGCATCAAAAAGAATAAAATACCTAGGAATAAACCTAACCAAAGAAGTGAAAGACCTATACTCTGAAAACTACAAGTCACTCTTAAGAGAAATTAAAGGGGACACTAACAGATGGAAACTCATCCCATGCTCGTGGCTAGGAAGAATTAATATCGTCAAAATGGCCATCCTGCCCAAACCAATATTCAGATTTGATGCAATCCCTATGAAACTACCAGCAACATTCTTCAATGGACTGGAACAAATAATTCAAAAACTCATATGGGAACACCAAGGACCATGAATAGCCAAAGCAATCCTGAGAAAGAAGAATAAAGTAGGGGGGATCTCACTCCCCAACTTCAAGTTCTACTATAAAGCCATAGTAATCAAGACAATTTGGTACTGGCACAAGAACAGAGCCACAGACCAGTGGAACAGACTAGAGACTCCAGACATTAACCCAAACATATATGGTCAATTCATATTTGATAAAGGAGCCATGGACATACAATGGCGAAATGACAGTCTCTTCAACAGATGGTGCAGGCAAAACTGGACAGCTACATGTAGGAGAATGAAACTGGACCATTGTCTAACCCCATATACAAAAGTAAACTCAAAATGGATCAAAGTCCTGAATGTAAGTCACGAAACCATTAAACTCTTGGAAGAAAACATAGGCACAAACCTCTTAGACATAAACATGAGTGACCTCTTCTTGAACATATCTCCCCGGGCAAGGAAAACAACAGCAAAAATGAACAAGTGGGACTATATTAAGCTGAAAAGCTTCTGTACAGCAAAAGACACCATCAATAGAACAAAAAGGAACCCTACAGTATGGGAGAATATATTTGAAAATGACACATCCGATAAAGGCTTGATGTCCAAAATATATAAAGAGCTCACACGCCTCAACAAACAAAAAACAAATAATCCAATTAAAAAATGGGCAGAGGAACTGAACAGACAGTTCCCCAAAAAGGAAATACAGATGGCCAACATACATATGAAAAGATGCTCCACATAGCTAATTATCAGAGAAATGCAAATTAAAACTACAATGAGGTATCACCTCACACCAGTAAGGATGGCTGCCATCCAAAAGACAAACAACAACAAATGTTGGCGAGACTGTGGAGAAAGGGGAACCCTCCTACACTGCTGGTGGGAATGTAAATTAGTTCAACCATTGTGGAAAGCAGTATGGAGGTTCATCAAAATGCTTAAAACAGACCTACCATTTGACCCAGGAATTTCACTCCTAGGAATTTACCCTAAGAACGCAGCAATCAAGTTTGAGAAAGACAGATGCACCCCTATGTTTATCGCAACACTATTTACAATAGCCAAGAATTGGAAGCAACCTAAATGTCCATCGGTAGATGAATGGATAAAGAAGATGTGGTACATATACACAATGGAATACTACTCAGCCATAAGAAGAGGGTAAATCCTACCATCTGCAGCAACATGGATGGAGCTGTAGGGTATTATGCTCAGTGAAATAAGCCAAGCAGAGTAAGAGAAATACCAAATGATTTCACTCATCAGTGGAGTATAAGAACAAAGGAAAAACTGAAGGAACAAAACAGCAGCGGAATCACAGAACCCAAGAATGGAGTAACAGGTACCAAAGGGAAAGGGACTGGGGACGATGGATGGGTAGGGAGGGATAAAGAGGGGGAAGAAAAAGGGGGGTATTAAGATTATTGTGCATAATAGGGGGGTGGGAGAAACAGGAGGGCTGTACAACACAGAGAACACAAGTAGTGATTCTACAACATTTTGCTATGCTGATGGACAGTGGCTGTAATGGGGTTTATAGGGGGGACCTGGTATAGGGGAGAGCCTAGTAAATATAATATTCTTCATGTAATTGTAGATTAATGATAACAAAATAAAAATGAATAAAGGAAGGAAGAAAGGATGGAAGGAAGGAAGGAAGAAAGGAGGGAGGGTAGGAGGGAAGGAGGGAGGGAGGGAGGGAGAGGAGGGAAGGAAGGGTTAATACCATTACCTTTTTTGTAAGATAGAGCTAAATTTAACATAGTGCGCCACTTATTGTTATAAGGCCACAGATTACCTGTTGAATAGCCTTAGTTTCTTCATTTCTAAAACAGGGAAGGGCAACAGAGCCAACATCATAGTATATAATTTAACATGATTAGAACAATTCCCATTGCACAGCAAATACACAATAAGTATTAGCAAGTATCTATTATAAGTTCTTTCTATCACACATGAACTCATGAAGGTTAAGTTTTTAGAGATTATAGGACCAACCTCAGATAGGCTGGTGAAGACCAGACTCTATTCAATACCCTGGGGATGTTACTTTTGCAAAGGGAATGTGCTAGAAAAATTTTTTTCCTTCTTTTATTTTTCCAGTTAGCTCACACAATACACTTCTTGTTACTGAGAGCCACCAGTAGGGAAGCTCACTGTAATTAAAAGATTGATCTTCTGGAAACAATGCTTAATAACAGGCACAAAAAAGTGTGTAATTCTGCATTTTCAAACACTGTCCTCAAGTTAATTTAACTTGAGCTGTTTGTGAACTACCTACAAAGTCTATAATCAGTATGTACAGGCTGAAGTCAATGGACCAGAGAGAAGAGGAGACAAACTCCAACTGGCCACATCATTGAGATCAGGGGAGCCTTGTGAAAAAAAAAACAGGTGAACACACATTTTATATGCTCCAGATGCCAACAGATTTGCAATGGCAATTCTTTGTATTTTGTGTGTTCTCTAAAGGAAAAATCCATCTTTATGCATGTGTGTGTGTGTGTGTGTGTGTGTGTGTGTGTGTGTGTGTGTCAAGTATAGTGGGAAAAACACTTGGTATATAGAAAAGACAAAAAATAAAAATGGTTCTGAGCAAAAAAAAATATATAGTCAACAAAATATTAGCACACCAAATTCAAAAATACATAAAAAAGATCATCCATCATGAACAAGTAGGACTTATTCCAGGGAAGCAAAGATGGTACAGTATCACAAAATCCAACATCATCCACCACATCAACAATCAGAAGGACAAAAACCACATGATCACATCCACAGAAGCTGAAAAAACATTTAACAATATTCAACATCCATTCATGATAAAAACTCTCAACAAAATGGGTATACAGGGCAAGTACCTCAACATAATAAAGGCCGTATATGACAAGGCCACAGCCAACATCATACTTAACAGCAAGAAGCTGAAAGCTTTTCCGCTGACATCGGGAACAAGACGGGGATGCCCACTCTCCCCACTGTTATTCAACATAGTACTGGAGGTTCTAGCCATGGCAATCAGACAAAACAAAGAAATACAAGGCATCCAGATTGGTAAAGAACAAGTCAAACCGTCACTATTGGCAGATGACATGATATTGTACTTAAAAAAACCCTAAAGACTCCACCGCATTTTTTTTTCCTAGACACTAAAGATGAATTAGCAGAAAGAGAAATCAGGAAAACACTTCCATTCACAATTGCATCAACAAGAATAAAATACCTAGGAATAAACCTAACCAAGGAACTGAAAGACCTACCATACCCTGAAAACTACAAGACACTCTTAACAGATACTAAAGAGGACACAAACAAATGGAAACTCTTCCCATGCTCCTGCCTAGGAGGAATTAATATTATCAAAATGGGCATCCTGCCTAAAGCAATCTACAGATTCAATGCAATCAGCCTCAAATTACCAACAGCATTCTTCAACGAACCGGACACATTTTTATGAGATAACAAGTACAGCATTTCGTCAGGAGTAAGGGCGAAGCGCAGATCTCCTACCTTGCGGTGCTGAGCAACGGGGTCCGGGGCACTGACGAAGTCAGAGGCACACATCGAGCGAGTAAAGGACGTAAAGAGCACCCTTGCCTCACCCAGAGGCTGGGGCGGCCTGGAGAAGCAGGCTGGAAGTCAGGCAGACAGAAAGAGAGACACTCCTCATGGATACCCAGTCGGGCTGTCGGGGTCTGATTCCAGACACGCGGGCCTTTGAGAAGCCGCTGAAGCGCAGCCTCAGCCTAGACTCTCGCAGGTGCCCACGGCCTTCCTCGGTCCCTCGCATCCATGGAGATTCCTCTGAAGGGGAATCCTGGCCTCCACTCAGGTGACTTTCCCGGCTCCCAAGGGAGACGGGGGATCCACTGAGGGAGACGCAGGGGAACCTGGCGCTCGAGACTTTGAGATCGGCAGCCGGGCTAGTCCCATTTAAGTGGCTGACGAGCGCCCGATGTTGTTTGCCATAGACGGCTTCCTTCTATAAGGACAGTGAAGGAAAAGGCAGGCTCGGATGCCTATACTCACCTCCGAAGTTATCCCGCACGAGCCCACAAAAATGATGCAGCTTCTCACACCACAAGGGTATGAAACTAGAAATAAACAGCGCAAGTAAAATGAAAAAGCCTACCACCGCGTGGAGGCTTAACAACATGCTCCTGAATAACCAACGGATCAATGACCGAATAAAAACAGAGATCAAGCAATATAAGGAGACAAATTGCAGCAATAACTGAACAACACAAAATCCGTGGGACACAGACAAGGCGGTGCTAAGAGGGAAGTATATTGCAATACAGGCCTCCCTCAGGAGAGAAGAACAATACCATATGAGCAGTCTAAACTGAAAACTATCACAACAAGAAAAAGAAGAACAAATGGGGCCCATAGTCAGCAGGAGGAGGAACACAATAAAGAGTGGAGCAGAAATAAATAAAACCGAGAAGAATGAAACAACACAAAGAATCGATGAAAGCAGGAGCTGATTCTTGGAGAAAATAAACAAAATGGATAAAGCCCTAGCCAGACTAAACAAGAAAAAACGAGAGCCTGCACACATAAACAGAATCGGAAATGAGAAAGGAAAAATCACTACAGAAACCACAGAAATACAAAGAATTATGAGAGAATGCCATGAAAAATCATATACTAACACACTGGATAACCTACAAGAAATGGACAACTTTCTAGAAAAATGCAACCCTCCAAGGCTAACCCAGAAAGAAAAGAAAACTGAACAGATCAATTCCTAGGAACAAAATTGAACTGGCAATCAAAAAACTACCTAAGAACAAAACACCAGAACCAGACGGCTGCACCGCTGACCTTAATCAAACATGTAGTGAAGATCTAATAGTCATCCTCCTTAAACTTTTCCAAAAAGTAGAAGAAGAGGAAATACTTCCAAACTCATTCTACGAGGACAGCATCACCTTAATACCAAAACCAGGCAAAGACACCACAAAAAAAGAAAATTACAGACCAATATCGCCAAAGAAAATACATGCAAAAATACTCAACAATCCACTTCTAGGAATTTACCCCAAGAATGCAGCAGCCCAGTTTGAAAAAGACAGATGCACCCGTATGTTTATCGCAGCACTATTCACAACAGCCAAGAAATGGAAGCAACCTAAGTGTCCACCATCAGTTAGATGAATGGCTAAAGAAGATGTGGTACATATACACAATGGGATATTATTCAGCCATAAGAAAACAAATCCTACCATTTGAAAACATCATGGATGGAGTTAGAGGGTATTATGCTCAGTGAAATAAGCCAGTTAGAGAGAGACAAGCACCAAATGATTTCACTCATATGTGGAGTATAAAAACAAAGAAAAACTGAAGGAACAAAACAGCAGCAGAATCACAGAATCCAAGAATGGACAAACAGTTACCAAAGGAAAATGGACAGGGGAGGATGGGCAGGAAGGGAGGGATAAGGGGAAAAAAGAAAGGGGGCATTACGATTAGCATGGATAATGTGGCGGGGGGTAATGGGAAGGGCTGGGCAACACAGAGAAGACAAATAGTGATTCTACAACATCTGGCTAAGCTGATGGACAGTGACTGTAATGGGGTTTGTGGTTGGGGGGACTTGGTGAAGGGGGGAGCCTAGTAAACATAATGTTCTTCATGTATTTTGTAGATTAATGATAACAAAATAAAAATGAAAAAAGGAAGGAAGGAAGGAGGGAAGGATGGAAGGAAGGAGGGAAGGAAGGAAGGAAGGAAGGAGGGAAGGATGGAAGGAAGGAGGGAAGGAAGGAAGGAAGGAAGGAGGAAAGAAGGAAGGAAGAAATTAGGAAGGAGGGAGGGAGGGAAGAAGGGACGGAAGGAGGGGTTAATACCGTTACCTTTGTGGTAATATAGAGCTAAATTTAACATAGTGCTCCACTTACTGTTATAAGGCCACAGACTAACTGTTGAATAGCCTTAGTTTCTTCACTTCTAAAACAGGGAAGGATAACAGAGCCAACCTCATAGTATATAATTTCACATGATTAGCACAATTCCCATTGCACAGCAAATACACAATAAGTATTAGCATGCATCTATTATAAGTTCTCTCCATCAGACATGAACTCATGAAGGTTAAGTTTTTAGAGATTATAGGACCAACCTTAGATAGGCTGGTGAAGACCAGACTCTATTCAATACCCTGGAGAAGTTACTTTTGCAAAAGGAATGGGCTAGAAAAATTTTTTTCCTTCTTTTATTTTTCCAGTTAGCTCACACAATACACTTCTTGTTACTGAGAGCCACCAGTAGGGAAGCTCACTGTAATTAAAAGATTGATCTTCTGGAAACAATGCTTAATAACAGGCACAAAAAAGTGTGTAATTCTGCATTTTCAAACACTGTCCTCAAGTTAATTTAATTTGAGCTGTTTGTGAACTACCTACAAAGTCTATAATCAGTATGTACAGGCTGAAGTCAATGGACCAGAGAGAAGAGGAGACAAACTTCAACTGGCCACTTCATTGAGGTCAGGGGGGCCTTGTGAAAAAAAAAGCAGATGAACACACATTTTATATGCTCCAGGTGCTAACAGATTTGCAATGGCAATTCTAAAGGAAAAATCTATCTTTATGCATATACGTGTGTGTGTGTGTGTGTGTGTGTGTGTGTGTGTGTGTGTGTGTGTGTGTGTCAGGTATAGTGGGAAAAACGCTTGGTATATTGAGAAGACAAAAAATAAAAATGGTTCTCAGCAAAAAAAAAAATACTCAACAAAATATTAGCACACCAAACTCAAAAATACATCAAAAAGATCATCCATCATGAACAAGTAGGACTTATTCCAGGGAAACAAGGATGGTACAGTATTAGAAAATCGAACATCATCCACCAGATCAACAAAAAGGAGGACAAAAACCACATGATCACATCCACAGATGCTGAAAAAACGTCTGACACGATTCAACATCCATTCATGATAAAAACTCTCAACAAAATGGGTATACAGGGCAAGTACCTCAACATAATAAAGGCCGTATATGACAAGCCCACAGCCAACATCATACTTAACAGCGAGAAGCTGAAAGCTTTTCCTCTGACATCGGGAACAGGACAGGGATGCTCACTCACCCCACTGCTATTCAACATACTACTGGAGGTCCTAGGCACGGCAATGAGACAAAACAAAGAAATACAAGGCATCCAGATTGGTAAAGAACAAGTCAAACTGTAGCTATCTGCCGATGACATGATATTTCTTGTACATAAAAAAAACCCTAAAGACTCCACTCCAAAACTACTAGAACTGATATCCAAATTCAGCAGAGTTGCAGGACACACAATTAATACACAGAAACCTGTTGCCTTCCTATCCACTAACGATGAACTAGCAGAAAGAGAAATCAGGAAAACAATCCCATTCACAATTGCATCAACAAGAATAAAATACCTAGGAATAAACCTAACCAAGGAACTGAAAGACCTACCATACCCTGAAAACTACAAGACACTCTTAACAGATACTAAAGAGGACACAAACAAATGGAAACTCATCCCATGCTCCTGCCTAGGAGGAATTAATATTATCAAAATGGGCATCCTGCCTAAAGCAATCTACAGATTCAATGCAATCAGCCTCAAATTACCAACAGCATTCTTCAACGAACCGGACACATTTTTATGAGATAACAAGTACAGCATTTCGTCAGGAGTAAGGGTGAAGCGCAGATCTCCTACCTTGCGGTGCTGAGCAACGGGGTCCGGGGCACTGACGAAGTCAGAGGCACACATCGAGCGAGTAAAGGACGTAAAGAGCACCCTTGCCTCACCCAGAGGCTGGGGCGGCCTGGAGAAGCAGGCTGGAAGTCAGGCAGACAGAAAGAGAGACACTCCTCATGGATACCCAGTCGGGCTGTCGGGGTCTGATTCCAGACACGCGGGCCTTTGAGAAGCCGCTGAAGCGCAGCCTCAGCCTAGACTCTCGCAGGTGCCCACGGCCTTCCTCGGTCCCTCGCATCCATGGAGATTCCTCTGAAGGGGAATCCTGGCCTCCACTCAGGTGACTTTCCCGGCTCCCAAGGGAGACGGGGGATCCACTGAGGGAGACGCAGGGGAACCTGGCGCTCGAGACTTTGAGATCGGCAGCCGGGCTAGTCCCATTTAAGTGGCTGACGAGCGCCCGATGTTGTTTGCCATAGACGGCTTCCTTCTATAAGGACAGTGAAGGAAAAGGCAGGCTCGGATGCCTATACTCACCTCCGAAGTTATCCCGCACGAGCCCACAAAAATGATGCAGCTTCTCACACCACAAGGGTATGAAACTAGAAACAAACAGCGCAAGTAAAATGAAAAAGCCTACCACCGCGTGGAGGTTTAACAACATGCTCCTGAATAACCAACGAATCGTGGGGCGGAGCCAACATGGCGGCGTGAGTAGGACAGTGGGAATCTCCTCCCAAAAACATATATATTTTTGAAAATACAACAAATACAACTAATCCTAAAAGAGAGACCAGAAGACATAGGACAACAGCCAGACTACATCCACATGTGCGAGAGCCCAGTGCCTGGTAAAAGGGGTAAGATACAAGCCCCGGCCCGGCAGGACCCAAGCACCCCTCACCCCAGCTCCCGGCGGGAGGAGTCGGAGCGGGGAGAGAGAGGGAGTCCAGGACTGCTAAACACGCAGCCCTAGCAATCCGTACCAGAGCGCAGACACAGTGCATGCTTGGAGGGCTGGAAACTATGGAAACAGGGCAGCAAGACCTCTGAGCGGGTGCCCAAGCTGATGCCCCTGTGACAAAGAAAAGCGGGTGCTTTTTGAAAGTCTTAAACGGACAGGGACGCAACAGCTGGATGGAAACAACACAGGTCACAGTCCAGCAGCTGGAAATTCCAGGGAAAACCGGGCACACTAACCCCCTGGGCAACACCTCTGAGACCCCTCACGGAGGTAAACAGCCAAACAGCCCCCCATCCATTACCCCTCCGAGGCGCGGCAATAGCAGAGAAGCAGCCTAAGGCTGGTCACACCCTCAGCAAGGGAGCTTCCTCCATACCGGCCGGGCAAGACACAAAGACCCAGTCTACACGCAAGTACCCAACACAAGCCACTAGGGGTCGCAGTTGTCGCAGTAAAGAAAGGCCAGTAGCAAGTGGAAAGTTTGGCCCTCCCAGCTGACAGTCAATAGCACCTATCAACATGAAAAGGGAAAAAACATTTGATCCAGACAAGAATAACCCAGACAGCTTTGGCATCTGCTACATCTTCCCCTGAGAAGGTACCTGGGGAGATAGATTTAACCAGTCTTCCTGAAAAAGAATTCAAAACAAAAGTCATAACCATCCTGATGGACTTGCAGAGAAATATGCAAGAACTAAGGAAGGAGAATACAGAAATAAAACAAGCTCTGGAAGGACTTCAAAACAGAATGGACGAGATGCAAGAGACCATTAGTGGACTAGAAAACAGATATCAGCAACACAGAGAAGCTGATGCAGAGAGAGATAAAAGGATCTCCAGGAATGAAAGAATTCTAAGAGAGCCGAGTGACCAACGAAACGGAACAATATCCGCACTATAGAGGTACCAGAAGAAGAAGAGAGAGAAAAAGGGATAGAAAGTGTCTTTGAAGAAATAATCGCTGAGAACTTCCGCAAACTAGGGGAGGAAATGGCCTCTCAGACCACAGAGGTACACAGAACTCCCATGACAAGGGATCCAAGGAGGGCAACACCAAGACACATAATAAATAAATGGCAAAGATCAAAGACAAGGACAGGCAGCCAGAGAGAAAAAAAAGGTCACCTATAAAGGAAAACCCATCAGGCTATCATCAGACTTCTCAACAGAAACCAAACAGGCCAGAAGAGAATGGCATGATATACTTAATGCAATGAAACAGAAGGGCCTCGAACCAACACTACTGTATCCAGCACGATTATCATTTAAATATGAAGGAGGGATTAAACAATTCCCAGACAAGCAAAAGTTGAGGGAATTTGCCTCCCACAAACCACCTCTACCGGGCATCTTACACAGACTGCTCTAGAAGGGAGCACTCCTAAAAAGAGCACAGAACAAAACACCCAACATATGAAGAAGGGAGGAGGAGGAATAAGAAGGGACAGAAATAAAGAATCATCACGCCGTGTTTATAATAGCTCAACAAGCGAGTTAAATTAGACAGTAAGATAGTAAAGAAGCTAACCCTGAACCTTTGGTAACCACAAACTTAAAGCCTGCAATGGCAATAAGTACATACCTTTCAATAATCACCCTAAATGTAAATGGACTGAATGCACCAATCAAAAGACACAGAGTAACAGAATGGATAAAAAAGCAAGATCCATCCATATGCTACTTACAAGAGACTCACCTCAAACCCAAAGACATGCACACACTTAAAGTCAAGGGATGGAAAAAGATATTGCATGCAAAAAACAGAGAGAAAAAAGCAGGTGTTGCAATACTAGTATCAGACAAAACAGACTTCAAAATAAAGAAAGTAACAAAAGATAAAGAAGGACATTACATAATGATAAAGGGCTCAGTCCAACAAGAGGATATAACCATTCTAAATATATATGCACCCAATACAGGAGCACCAACATATCTGAAACAAATACTAACAGAACTAAAGGAGGAAACAGAATGCAAAGCATTCATTCTGGGAGATTTCAACACACCATTCACTCCAAAGGACAGATCCACCAGACAGAAAATAAGTAAGGACACAGAGGCACTGAACAACACACTAGAACACATGGACCTAATAGACATCTACAGAACTCTACATCCAAAAGCAACAGGATACACATTCTTCTCAAGGGCACATGGAACATTCTCCAGAATAGACCAAATACTAGGCCACAAAAAGAGCCTCAGTAAATTCCAAAGGACTGAAATGCTACCAACCAACTTTTCAGACCACAAAGGCATAAAACTAGAAATAAACTGTACAAAGAAAGCAAAAAGGCTCACAAACACATGGAGGCTTAACAACACGCTCCTAAATAATCAATGGATCAATGAACAAATTAAAATGGAGATCCAGCAATATATGGAAATAAATGACAACAAAACCACAAAGAACCAACTTGTGTGGGATACAGCAAAAGCAGTCTTAAGAGGAAAGTATATAGCAATCCAGGCATATTTAAAGAAGGAAGAACAATCCCAAATGAATGGTCTAATGTCACAATTATCGAAATTGGAAAAAGAAGAACAAATGAGGCCTAAGGTCAGCAGAAGGAGGGACATAATAAAGATCAGAGAAGAAATAAATAAAATTGAGAAGAATAAAACAATAGGAAAAATCAATGAAACCAAGAGCTGGTTCTTCCAGAAAATAAACAAAATAGATAAGCCTCTGGCCAGACTTATTAAGAGGAAAAGAGAGTCAACACAAATCAACAGAATCAGAAACGAGAAAGGAAAAATCACGATGGACCCTGCAGAAATACAAAGAATTATTAGAGACTACTATGAAAACCTGTATGCTAACAAGCTGGGAAACCTAGGAGAAATGGACAACTTCCTAGAAAAATACAACCTTCCAAGACTGACCCAGAAAGAAACAGAAAATCTAAACAGACCAATTACCAGCAACAAAATTGAAGCGGTAATCAAAAAACTACCAAAGAACAAAACCCCCGGGCCAGATGGATTTACCTCGGAATTTTATCAGACGTACAGGGAAGACATAATACTCATTCTCCTTAAAGTTTTCCAAAAAATAGAAGAGGAGGGGATACTCCCAAACTCATTCTATGAAGCCAAGATCACCCTAATACCAAAACCAGGCAAAGACCCCAACAACAACAAAAAATACAGACCAATATCCCTGATGAACGTAGATGCAAAAATACTCAACAAAATATTAGCAAACCGAATTCAAAAATACATCAAGAGGATCGTACACCATGACCAAGTGGGATTCATCCCAGGGATGCAAGGATGGTACAACATTCGAAAATCCATCAGCATCATCCACCACATCAACAAAAAGAAAGACAAAAACTACATGATCATCTCCATAGATGCTGAGAAAGCATTTGACAAAATTCAACAACCATTCATGATAAAAACTCTCAGCAAAATGGGAATAGGGGGCAAGTACCACAACATAATAAAGGCCATTTATGATAAACCCACAGCCAACATTATACTGAACAGCAAGAAGCTGAAAGCTTTTCCTCTGAGATCGGGAACTAGACAGGGATGCCCACTCTCCCCACTGTTGTTTAACATAGTACTGGAGGTCCTAGCCACGGCCATCAGACAAAACAAAGAAATACAAGGAATCCAGATTGGTAAAGAAGAAGTTAAACTGTCACCAGTTTCAGATGACATGATATTGTACATAAAAAACCCTAAAGACTCCACCCCAAAACTACTAGAACTGGTATCGGAATACAGCAAAGTTGCAGGATACAAAATCAACACACAGAAATATGTGGCTTTCCTATACACTAACAATGAACCAACAGAAAGAGAAATCAGGAAAACAACTCCATTCACAATTGCATCAAAAAGAATAAAATACCTAGGAATAAACCTAACCAAAGAAGTGAAAGACCTATACTCTGAAAACTACAAGTCACTCTTAAGAGAAATTAAAGGGGACACTAACAGATGGAAACTCATCCCATGCTCGTGGCTAGGAAGAATTAATATCGTCAAAATGGCCATCCTGCCCAAACCAATATTCAGATTTGATGCAATCCCTATGAAACTACCAGCAACATTCTTCAATGGACTGGAACAAATAATTCAAAAACTCATATGGGAACACCAAGGACCATGAATAGCCAAAGCAATCCTGAGAAAGAAGAATAAAGTAGGGGGGATCTCACTCCCCAACTTCAAGTTCTACTATAAAGCCATAGTAATCAAGACAATTTGGTACTGGCACAAGAACAGAGCCACAGACCAGTGGAACAGACTAGAGACTCCAGACATTAACCCAAACATATATGGTCAATTCATATTTGATAAAGGAGCCATGGACATACAATGGCGAAATGACAGTCTCTTCAACAGATGGTGCAGGCAAAACTGGACAGCTACATGTAGGAGAATGAAACTGGACCATTGTCTAACCCCATATACAAAAGTAAACTCAAAATGGATCAAAGTCCTGAATGTAAGTCACGAAACCATTAAACTCTTGGAAGAAAACATAGGCACAAACCTCTTAGACATAAACATGAGTGACCTCTTCTTGAACATATCTCCCCGGGCAAGGAAAACAACAGCAAAAATGAACAAGTGGGACTATATTAAGCTGAAAAGCTTCTGTACAGCAAAAGACACCATCAATAGAACAAAAAGGAACCCTACAGTATGGGAGAATATATTTGAAAATGACACATCCGATAAAGGCTTGATGTCCAAAATATATAAAGAGCTCACACGCCTCAACAAACAAAAAACAAATAATCCAATTAAAAAATGGGCAGAGGAACTGAACAGACAGTTCCCCAAAAAGGAAATACAGATGGCCAACATACATATGAAAAGATGCTCCACATAGCTAATTATCAGAGAAATGCAAATTAAAACTACAATGAGGTATCACCTCACACCAGTAAGGATGGCTGCCATCCAAAAGACAAACAACAACAAATGTTGGCGAGACTGTGGAGAAAGGGGAACCCTCCTACACTGCTGGTGGGAATGTAAATTAGTTCAACCATTGTGGAAAGCAGTATGGAGGTTCATCAAAATGCTTAAAACAGACCTACCATTTGACCCAGGAACTTCACTCCTAGGAATTTACCCTAAGAACGCAGCAATCAAGTTTGAGAAAGACAGATGCACCCCTATGTTTATCGCAACACTATTTACAATAGCCAAGAATTGGAAGCAACCTAAATGTCCATCGGTAGATGAATGGATAAAGAAGATGTGGTACATATACACAATGGAATACTACTCAGCCATAAGAAGAGGGTAAATCCTACCATCTGCAGCAACATGGATGGAGCTGTAGGGTATTATGCTCAGTGAAATAAGCCAAGCAGAGTAAGAGAAATACCAAATGATTTCACTCATCAGTGGAGTATAAGAACAAAGGAAAAACTGAAGGAACAAAACAGCAGCGGAATCACAGAACCCAAGAATGGAGTAACAGGTACCAAAGGGAAAGGGACTGGGGACGATGGATGGGTAGGGAGGGATAAAGAGGGGGAAGAAAAAGGGGGGTATTAAGATTATCGTGCATAATAGGGGGGTGGGAGAAACAGGAGGGCTGTACAACACAGAGAACACAAGTAGTGATTCTACAACATTTTGCTATGCTGATGGACAGTGGCTGTAATGGGGTTTATAGGGGGGACCTGGTATAGGGGAGAGCCTAGTAAATATAATATTCTTCATGTAATTGTAGATTAATGATAACAAAATAAAAATGAATAAAGGAAGGAAGAAAGGATGGAAGGAAGGAAGGAAGAAAGGAGGGAGGGTAGGAGGGAAGGAGGGAGGGAGGGAGGGAGAGGAGGGAAGGAAGGGTTAATACCATTACCTTTTTTGTAAGATAGAGCTAAATTTAACATAGTGCGCCACTTATTGTTATAAGGCCACAGATTACCTGTTGAATAGCCTTAGTTTCTTCATTTCTAAAACAGGGAAGGGCAACAGAGCCAACATCATAGTATATAATTTAACATGATTAGAACAATTCCCATTGCACAGCAAATACACAATAAGTATTAGCAAGTATCTATTATAAGTTCTTTCTATCACACATGAACTCATGAAGGTTAAGTTTTTAGAGATTATAGGACCAACCTCAGATAGGCTGGTGAAGACCAGACTCTATTCAATACCCTGGGGATGTTACTTTTGCAAAGGGAATGTGCTAGAAAAATTTTTTTCCTTCTTTTATTTTTCCAGTTAGCTCACACAATACACTTCTTGTTACTGAGAGCCACCAGTAGGGAAGCTCACTGTAATTAAAAGATTGATCTTCTGGAAACAATGCTTAATAACAGGCACAAAAAAGTGTGTAATTCTGCATTTTCAAACACTGTCCTCAAGTTAATTTAACTTGAGCTGTTTGTGAACTACCTACAAAGTCTATAATCAGTATGTACAGGCTGAAGTCAATGGACCAGAGAGAAGAGGAGACAAACTCCAACTGGCCACATCATTGAGATCAGGGGAGCCTTGTGAAAAAAAAAACAGGTGAACACACATTTTATATGCTCCAGATGCCAACAGATTTGCAATGGCAATTCTTTGTATTTTGTGTGTTCTCTAAAGGAAAAATCCATCTTTATGCATGTGTGTGTGTGTGTGTGTGTGTGTGTGTGTGTGTGTGTGTGTGTCAAGTATAGTGGGAAAAACACTTGGTATATAGAAAAGACAAAAAATAAAAATGGTTCTGAGCAAAAAAAAATATATAGTCAACAAAATATTAGCACACCAAATTCAAAAATACATAAAAAAGATCATCCATCATGAACAAGTAGGACTTATTCCAGGGAAGCAAAGATGGTACAGTATCACAAAATCCAACATCATCCACCACATCAACAATCAGAAGGACAAAAACCACATGATCACATCCACAGAAGCTGAAAAAACATTTAACAATATTCAACATCCATTCATGATAAAAACTCTCAACAAAATGGGTATACAGGGCAAGTACCTCAACATAATAAAGGCCGTATATGACAAGGCCACAGCCAACATCATACTTAACAGCAAGAAGCTGAAAGCTTTTCCGCTGACATCGGGAACAAGACGGGGATGCCCACTCTCCCCACTGTTATTCAACATAGTACTGGAGGTTCTAGCCATGGCAATCAGACAAAACAAAGAAATACAAGGCATCCAGATTGGTAAAGAACAAGTCAAACCGTCACTATTGGCAGATGACATGATATTGTACTTAAAAAAACCCTAAAGACTCCACCGCATTTTTTTTTCCTAGACACTAAAGATGAATTAGCAGAAAGAGAAATCAGGAAAACACTTCCATTCACAATTGCATCAACAAGAATAAAATACCTAGGAATAAACCTAACCAAGGAAGTGAAAGACCTACTATACCCTGAAAACTACAAGACACTCTTAAGAGAAATGAAAGAGGACACTGACAGATGGAAACTCATCCCATGCCACTGTCTAGGAAGAATCAATATTGTCAAAATGGCCATCCTGCCTGAAGGAATCTACAGATTCCATGCAATCCCTATCAAAATATCAACAGCAATCTTCAACGAACTGGAAAAAATTGTTTTAAAATTCATGTGGAATCACAAAAGACCCCGAAAAGCCAAAGCATTCCTGAGTAGGAAGAACAAAGCAGGGGGGATCTCGCTCCCCAACTTCAAGCTCTACTACAAAGCCACAGTAATCAAGACAATTTGGTACTGGCACAAGAACAGACCCACAGACCAGTGGAACAGAATAGAGTCCCCAGACATTAACCCAAACATTCAAGGTCAATTAATATATAATACAGGAGACGTGGACATAAGATGGGGAAATGACAGCCCCTTCAACAGCTGGTGTTGGCAAAACTGGACAGCTGCATGGAGGAGCATGAAGAAGCTGGGTCATTGTCTAACCCCATACACAAAAGTAAATTCGAAATGGATCAAAGACCTGAGTGTAAGTCATGAAAGCATAAAACTCTTAGAAAAAAACATAGGCAAAAATCTCTTGGACATAAACATGAGCGACTTCTTCATGAACATATCTCCCCGGGCAAGGGGAACAAAAGCAAAAATGAACAAGTGGGACTATATCAAGCTGAAAGGCTTCTGTGCAGCAAAGGACACCATCCATATAACAAAAAGGCATCCTACAGTATGGGAGAATATATTCATCAACGACAGATCCGATAAAGGGTTGACATCCAAAATATAGAAAGAGCTCACGCACCTCAGCAAACAAAGAGCAAATAATTCAATTAAAAAATGATCAGACGAGCTGAACAGACAGTTCTCCAAAGAAAATATTCAGATGGCCAACAGACACATGAAAAGATGCTCGACATCGCTAGTCATCAGGGAAATGCAAATTAAAACCTCAATGAGGTATCACCTCACACCAGTAAGGATCACCGCCATCCAAAAGACAAACAACAACAAATGATGGTGAGATTGTGGAGAAACGGGAACCCTCCTACACTGCTGGTGGGAATGTAAATTAGTTCAACCATTGTCAATAGCAGTATGGAGGTTTCTCAAAAAGCTCAAAATACAAATACCATTTGACCCAGGAATACCAATTCTGGATTTTACCCCTAAGAATGCAGCAGCCCAGTTTGAAAAACACATATGCACCCCTATGTTTATCTCAGCACTATTTACAATAGCCAAGAAATGGAAGCAACCTAAGTGTCCATAAGTAGATGAATGGATAAAGAAGATGTACATATACACAATGGAATATTAGTCAGCCATGAGAAGAAAACAAATCCTACCATTTGCAACCACATGGATGGAGCTAGAGGGTATTATGCTCAGTGAAATAAGCCAGGGGGAAAAAGCCAAGTATCATATGATTTCACTCATCTGCGGAGTATAAGAACAAAGAAAAAAAACTGAAGGAACGAAACAGCAGCAGACTCACGGAACCGAAGAATGGACTAACAGTTACCAAAGGGAAAGGGACTGGGGAGGATGGGTGTGGGAAGGGAGGGATAAGCAGAAAAAAAGGGGCATTGCTATTAGCCGACACAATGTAGGGGGGTCCACGGGGAGGGTTCTACAACACAGAGAAGACAAGTAGTGATTCTGTAGGATCTTACTACGCTGATGGACACTGACTGCAAAGGGTATATGGGGGGTACTTGACGATGGGGGGGAGTCGAGGAAACAATGTTGCTAATGTAATTGTAGATGAATCATACAAAAAATTATAATAACTAAATAAAAAATAAAAATAAAAAAGATTATCATTTAAATTTGAAGGAGGGTTTAAGCAATTTCCAGATAAGCGAAAGCTGAGAGAATTCAGCTCACACCACCCATCTCTACAGTGTATTTTGGAGGGACTGCTATAGATGGAAGTGTTCCTAAGGATAAATAACTGTCACCAGAGGTAATAAAAAGGGACAGACAAAGAGTACAGAATACCATACCTAATATACAAGGAATGAGGAGGGGAAAAAAAAACAACCTTTAGATTGTGTTGGTAATAGCATACTTAAGTGAGTTAAGTTAGGTTCTTAGGTAGTAAGGAAGATACCCTTAACTTTCTGGTAACCACGAACCTAAAGCCTGCAATAGCAATAAGTACATACCTATCGATAATCACCCTAAATGTAAAGGGTCTGAATGCACCAAACAAAACACACAGAGTCACTGAGTGGATAAAAAAAACAAGACCCATGTATATACTGTCTACAAGAGACTCGCTTCAAACCCAAAGACATACACAGACTAAGAGTGAAGGGATGGAAAAAGATATTTCATGCAACTAATAGGGAGATACAAGCAGGTGTTGCAGTACTTGTATTGAACAAACTAGACTTTAAAACAAAGAAAGTCACAAGAGACAAGGACGGACATTACATAATGATAAAGGGGTCAATCCAACAAGAGGATATAACCATTAGAAATATGCACCCAACACAGGAGCACCTACATATGTGAAACAAATACTAACAGAATTGAAAGGCGAAATAGAATGCAATGCATTCATTTTAGGAGACTTCAACACTCCACTCACTCCAAAGAACACATCAACCAGACAGAAAATAAGTAAGGAGACAGAGGCATTGAACAACACATTAGAACAGATGGACCTTACACATCTACAGAACTCTCCACTCAAAAGCAGCAGGATACACATTCTTCTCAAGTGCACATGGAACATTTTCAAGAATAGATCATACACTAGGCCACAAAAAGAGCCTCAGGAAATTCGAAAAGATGGAAATTGTACCAACCAGCTTCTCAGACCACAAGGGTATGGAACTAGAAATTAATTACACAAAGGCAGCGAAATGGCCTACAATCACATGGAGGCTTAACGACATGCTCCTAAATAACCAGTAGATCAATGACCAAATAAAGACAGAGATCAAGCAATATATGGAAACAAATAACAACAATAATTCAACAATGCAAAATCTGTGCGACTCAGCGAAGGCGCTGGTAAGAAGGAAGTATATTGCACCACAGGCCTACCTCAGGAAAGAACAACAATCCCATATGAACAGTCTAAACTCACATTTCACTAAACTAGAAAAAGATGAACAAATGAGGCCCAAAGTCAGGAGGAGGAGGGACATAATAATGATTAGAGCAGAAATAAATAAAATAGAGAAGAATAAAACAATAGAGAGAATCAATGAAAGCAGGAGCTGGTTCTTCGAGAAAATAAACAAAATAGTAAACCCCTAGCCAGACTTACCAATAAAAAGAGAGTCTACACACATGAACAGAATCAGAAATGAGAAAGGAAAAATCACTACTGACACCACAGAAATATGAAGAATTATGAGAGAATACTATGAAAAATTATATGGTAACAAAGTGGAGAACCTAGAAGATGGTCAGCTTTCTAGGAAAACGCAACCTCCCACGGCTGACCCAGGAAGAAACAAAACCTGAACAGACCAATGACCAGCCAGGAAACTGAATCGGGAATCCCAAACGGCAAGGACGACAGGCACCTCAGGAAAACACTTAATTCTGAAGGCGCGGCCTCCGGCGGCCTGTCCCCCGCCGCCCCGCCGCGGGTCCCGCCTGACCCTCTGCTCGCCCGGCCCTCGCCCTAAAGGCCGCCGCCGAAAACCTCCACACGCGGCGAGACGCCCGCCGGCCTCCCCGCCTGCGCGGACCCCGGCCCCTCCGCCTGCGGCCCCGTCCCGGGCGGCGCCGCGGGTCGGCGGAGCGGCCCCGAGCCGGGCCCAGCGAGGACCCAGCACGCGCGTCGGCCGCCCCACGGCCCCGCGGGCCCCGCGCCGCCCGCCGGGCCCTCCCACGACCGCCCCCTCACCGGCACCACCGCGCCCGCAGGCGGAGGCAGGGGTCCCCGCCGCCACGTACCTTGTGGCCCACAGAGCCGTCGCTGTCGCCTTCACCCCTGAAGCGGGGCCCGCTCTGGACGCTCCGCCGCAGGTCTCCGGCGGCCGAAGCCGCTTCCCGGCCGGGCTCTCGGCGGCCTTGGCGAAGCGGTCGGCGGGGAATAGGCGGCCGCACGCGCTGCGGCCGACGAGCTGCTCCTGCACGGTTGCTCCGCGGCGGCCGACGAAGCCAAAGCCAGGACCGCTGCCGCATCGGGGTTCCTGGTCGCGCTGCGCGACGGCGCCAGGCTGGAGGCGGCCGACCTGGACGGGCGCAGGTCCGGCCGTGGCGGCGGCTCTACGTCAGGGTCAATCGCAGCACTCCGCACACCGCGGGAGAGACGCGAAGCGGCGAGTGCGGCGGCGGGGGCCCAGCGGGCGAGGTAGGTGCCGCCAGCGCCTCCGCGCAGGGAGGAAGGCGCAGCCGAGCACAGCGCGGGTCCACCATCTGGGCTCCGCCGGGTTCGCAGCGCGGACGGGCCGGAGGTGCCCGGATACGGACGGCGGACCGGAGCACGGACTGAGCCGCGGGAGCAGCTCCTCCTGGCGGCGCAGGGCGAACCTACTGACTTCAATGTGGCGGCTGCAGCTAGTATGCAGCCGCCGGATATTCGTTTTCTGCGCGCGCGCGCCCAATGGCTACCTGCTCCGCGGAGCCGCTCCCTCATTGGCCTGGAGTGCCGTCAGTCGGGGGAGGGCCAGATTCGGACGCCCCACGCTCATTGGCCCTGACGGCCTTCACACGGGGGCGGGCCTGCGCGGGACGCTGCACGCTCATTGGCCGCGAGGGCTGTCAGGCGGGACTTTCATTTCGTTCAAAGTACTTTCTAATTTTTCATGACATGACCCACGTGTTATTTGTATTTATTTATTTATTCAATTTGGTGTCATTAATACACAGTCACATGAGCAACAATGTGCTTACTAGATTCCCCCCATTATCAAGTTTCCCCACACACCCCATTACAGTCACTGTCCATCAGCGTAGTAAGATGTTGTACAATCATTACTTGTCTTCTCTGTATTTACTGCCTTTCTCGTGTCCCCCCGCTACATTATGTGTGCTAATCGTAATGCCCCTTTTCCCCCTTATCCCTCCCTTCCCACCCACCTCCCCGGTCCCTTTCCGTTTGGTAACTGTCAGTCCATTCTTGGGTTCTTTGAGCCTGGGGGCTCCGTGGATCCTGTTTGGGGTATGGAAGAAGCAGGGCCATAGACCAAACAAGGTGCCAGGAGAGACAGAGCAGGAAGAGGGAGAGAGCCAGGGCGAGGACCTTGTTCGTCTCGTTCACTTTGGTATCTGCAGCGTCCAGAGCAATAACCAGCTCATTGTAGATTTTCAGTATGTGCTCGTTAAATGAATGAACGAAGAAAGGAAGGTAGGGTGATGAGTAACTGGGTGAGAGGAAGGATAAAGGTGATGGCTCCAGCGATCTCTGGCTTCGCCCCAGGGCTGTCACTCACCCGGTTACCCTGGCAACTCTGTTTTCTGGTAACTTCAAAGTGGTGCGTTGCCAGGAGACCCAGGGACAGGGCGGAACTGAGATTTTTCTGGGCTTTCTCTCTCCCTCTGAGGCCAGGAAATGGCTCCACAACATGCTCCAATACACCCACCCACACAGCTGGGCACCCGCACACCCCTCCACACACACCACACACACACACACACACACACACACTAGGACTCTGCATGTACTGCACTTCCAGAATCCCCATCACCCACAAGCTCACAGCCCTTCCTGATCTTGACACAAAGCATCCCATACACAGTCTTCCACATTCACGTTCCCATACACCAGAATACACTGATACAACCATACCATTGCTACTACACACATAACCTGCACACTGTTACACTGCCTTGTCAAATGCTTCCCAACCATAATTCGACTCACTTTGCAACATCACGTGCACAGTTATATGCACAGTTACGTGCACAGGAGCGTGATGATCACAACCCAGAGCACTTAGCTCCAAGACATCCCTGTGGCTCATTTTCCTGCTCCTATTCAGGTCTCTGCTTAACCATCACCTACTCAGAGAGACTTTTCCTGACCACCTGTGTAAAATCACACACCCTTCACTCTTTAACTGTTTATCCACCTTTGTTTCTCTTCAGATAACATCACTTCCAATGCTATGAATTTATTTTATAGCTTCTCTGCTGGCTAAATTTCAGCTCCACCACGGTAGTCATTATTTTGTTCCCTGCTGGGTTCCCACCTAGAATTACACCTGGCACACAGTAGGTGCTCAATAATATAGGCTGAATACATTGGCAGAGATGCATACATTTGGCCTATTTCTTGTGCATGCAGTACTTCTTTCACTTCTCAGAATCCCCTCTTCATGTCCTATTGGAAGGATGCTTACCTTAGAGGGGCTCCTTAGATGAAGGATAGCTCGGGGACAATCTGTGCTTCTCCTTCATTGATTAGCAGCTCAAGCAATTAGTTCATTCAATGAATATTTATTGAGAACCTACTGTGTGCTGGGCCCTGTCCTAGGCATGTGGGTGTGAGCAGAGAACAGACAAGTCTCTGTCCTGGTGGAGCTTACATCCTAGCGAGGAAGGAGATAATGACCACTGAGCATAACGAGGGATTTAAACAGTCTCTAAGCACATGGTAAGTGTATGCAGAAAAAGTTTGTACGGGGAAGGCAAGTTGGAAGGGCCACTTATTTTCTTTTTGCAATTTTGAATAGGGTGGTAGGGGCAGGCCTCACTGAGAAGGTAACATTTGGGGAAAGGCTTGAAGGAGCTGAGGGGATTCAACCATGCAGATACGTGGGGGAAGAGCCTTCTAAGGGAAGGCGCCCTGAGGCATTGGCTTTGACACAGAAGGCTGTGAGGAACCTCAAGAAGGTTTGAGCAGACAGGGGCCACGGTCTGGTTGATATTAAAACCAGAGCTCAGTTTTAATGACTTTGAGATGCTGTGAGACCGCAGGGGCATGTCAAGAAGACTTGAATAAGTGTGTAACGTTAGTCTGGGTTTGCTACCTATCCATTTTGGGGTGGGGTTGTCGGCAAGGCAAGGGTTGCTGTCTCCACCCTCTCTAGCAGGGCCAAACACTTCTGTGTCCAGCAGCCCCCACTTCACTCTTTCTTGGCCCGCGCTTAACATCAGGACCACGGACGGAGGCAGACGGGCGGTTCTGGGTGCTGTCCTCTGTGCTCAAGTTTTGCTTCTCTGTCGCACACAGAAGCTGTGCAACAGGGGGGACCGCAGGTCTGAGGTGTGCAAACCCTGGAAACAGGCGGTCTGGTCGGTGCAGCAGGACGCTGCCCCTCCTCTGCCTTCAGCCCTCTCCTACTCCCATTTCATTTATTCAGCCCCAGCACCTCCTCCATCTCCTCTCCCTCTCCCTGCCCTTCCACTTGCTCAGTTCCAGCCACACACCTCTCTGTTCCCTGAACACATCAGGTACATTACCACCTCAGGGCCTTCACGCTCGTTGTTCCCTCTGCCTGGAATTTCCCTGACTACCCTCTTTAAAGTGCAAACTGTGTCCCTATTCCAGTTATCCCATTGTCTTCTCCAGCTAAGTGTTCTTATCATTATCAAGGTCTGATATATCAAATATCCCAATCCTTGACCTAAATCCTTGAACCTAGAGTTTGGAATTCAGAATTTTTCAGATTTGTGAGTGGTACTATGGTATAAATACTACATATTGCATAATACACCTAGTGGGACCTGGGATAATATCTCAAAATCAACCACTTTGTCTGTAACAAAACATAAGGGTATCCACATCACGTTAATAAAGGCTATAATAACTACATGTCAGTCCAGGTCAGGATTTGCCACACGTGAATTAGGAAAGAAATCTTGGTTTATAGACCTTGTTGAAATCTGGAATTGTGGCTTTGTACCTATCATACTTCCCTTGCTTATTCTCCGTCTCTCCCTAGTAGAAGGTGGGCTCCCAGAGGGCAGGGACTGGCATCTGTTCTGTTCACTGCTGTGGCCCCTGTGCCTAACTAAACAGCACCTGGCACACAGTAGCTGCTCCAGAGTGCTGAATGGATGAAGGAGGAAGGGAGGGAAGCCGACTCCCCTCTCCTAGTTCCTGGATGACGCGGAGTCCCGAATGGCCTATCTGGAGCACCGCAGAGCCACGGTGTAGGGGTGGGTGTTGTTGTGTGGCTGCCTGCCTGCTCCTACCCTCCCTGGTCTCCACTGGGTCCTCAGAGGTTGGGTCTCAGCACAACATCACTATCAGAACCCCTGCTTGCATCCATGCAGCTAGGGGTTTGGCTTGGAGATTCTTAGTGCCCTGGCCCTATTCCCTGTGCCCTCTGCACCATGGCCATGGTCAGAAGGAGGCCAGATGCCTGGAAAAGACAGTCATGTGAGGCCCCTCACCACATGTTTGTGTGTTTGTGTGGGGATGTCCACATTTGACAGTTAAAGAAAAGATAAAGATCTGTGGAGCATAAGAACAAAGCAAAAACTGAAGGAACAAAACAGCAGCGGACTCACAGAACCCAAGAATGGACTAACAGTTGCCAAAGGAAAAGGGACTGGGGAGGGTGGGTGGGAAGGGAGGGAGAAGGGGACTAAGGGGCATTACGATTCGCATACATCATGTAGGGGGGACACGGGGAAGGCAGTATAGCCCAGAGAAGGCAAGTGGTGACTCTATAGCATCTCACTACGCTGATGGACAGTGACTGTAATGGGGTATGTGGTGGGGCCTTGATAATGGGGGGAAGCTAGTAACCACAATGTTGCTCGTGTGATTGTATATTAGTGATACCAAAATTTAAAAAATTGAAAAAAAAGAAACCAGCAGAGAAGTTAAGTAACTTTGCAGAGGCCACACAACCAGAAAATACTGAGTCAGGATTTAAAACCAAGTCGTTAGCTCCTTGGTCCCACAATGCCTTTCCACAGTTGCCCTCAGACACACCCACACCCAGACTCACCAACACCTAGATCCATGATTAAAGTTCTTCTTCCTTGCAACCCAGGGAAGGAAGGCAAGTGGCCAAACTTCTGTTACAAACAAGTCTTTATTAAAGATGAGGAGGGAGCAGGAAAGGTGGGGCAGTTTCTCCTCTGCCCAGTACCTTTGGCTGCCCGAGGAGGGGGAGCCCTCTCTGCTCCACCCATGTCCTCTATAATGGCACATAAGCATGAGGCTGAGGCATGGGGAATGGTGTGGAGAACAGGGGTGGTTTCCAGGAAAAACAGGCCCCTTCCCACAGCCCTAATAACTAACAGAAGGGTTTACAGTGACCCAGGCTCAGGCAAGGGGAAGCACAGCACCATGAAGCCCAAAAACCTCTGAACTGGGGCTAGCCCTGCGTAAGTAGGGAGTTAGGAGGGACTCAGTGAGAGGTTGCACATGGAGGCGGGGCTGAGATAGGAATAGGTGCACCAAGGACCCTGCCGCGGGGGAGCCTGCCTCCACCCTCCTGCTGAGCATTCTCATTCTGAGAAGACCCAGTGACAAAGGATGACCCCACCTCCCTCCTCTCCTTGGCACGCGCTATGACACTGGCGTCCCCCATTGACTGGAATCATACCCACCCACCTTAGAAATTCTGAAAACCAAGGACTCCTACTGGTTGTTCTGACGCTGAACACTGCCTGGAGTTGCCCTCTGCCTGAGATTCTAAGAATTGACGGGGGAGTTTCCCATTGGCTGAAGTAAAGTCCTTTTGGTTAGAATTCTGAGAACTGGGGGTCCCCACTGGCTGGCAGTGGCCAATAGGGTCAGGTTTTGGCTCTTAAAGGAGCCACCCTAGAGGCCCACCTCCTAGTTATGCCCCTTGGATGGTCCCAGAGGACAAGAGAGGCGGAGGGTCCCCCTAATGTCCTCCCAGCCAGGCTGATATCTGGGCCTGGCTGGTTTGGGGACAGGGGGCTTTGGCACTCACACGGCACACGCACACACACGCGTGGCAGGGGAGAAATGGGGAGCGGGTAGGTTCTGGGTGGGTGGTGGGGCCTCACAGCAGGTGGTCACGGCTGGCAAATAGGTAAGGGCTGAAGTTGTCCCGGTGAAAAGGGGAGGGGTAGAGTCCGCTCAGGGTGTACAGGTCCCGCAGTAGAGGTGTGGGCAGCAGCAGCTTCCGACCACGTCCGCCTCCCCCACCTGGCCCCCCAGGCCCCGGGGAGGAGGGTGAGGGGCCCTGGCTGGGAGCTGGTGCACGCAGAGGCAGGGGCAGGGGCAGCGGTGTCGGCTCAGACCTCAACCGAGGGCGCGGCACACGGGGCGACGAACACATGGCTGGAGCCCTGGAGGACACGCAGCTGGGGATCAGGTGGCCACGGCGGGTGCAGTTCTGTGGCTCTGAGGGTCAGGGAGCAGAGATCGGGGCATCAGAAAGCTTGGGAAGGGACCACGAGAACATAGGGGAGACCTCTGCGGCAGTGACTGCCATCTGGAAGTCCCCCCCGGTTACCCCCCACTCCCTCGACACTCACTGGGTGGGGTGAGCCGTGCCGGTGTCCAATGCGGCCTGCAGGCCTAAGGTTTTTGAGACAAAGAGGCAGAGGGAAGGGGCTAGCGGCCCCCCAGGCCCTGCCGGCCACAACCACGAGGGGGCGCATTGGGCAGAAAGCCCAATGGAAACACCAACCAGGATTCTCAGGATTAATCATGTCCCCTTGGGAGGGAGAGAGGAGACGGGCACTTGTTTCTGGGACTGTCCCCCAGGACCTAGGCCCGCAGAGATGAGCCATTGCCCACCCCCCATGGCCCTGAGATCCCCATCTCTTGCCTAACTTCCTGCCTCCCTGGTCCCCCTCCAGCTACCACCCTCTCCAGCGGGGAGCGGCCCCCAGCCCCCCTTACCTGGGCCACACTTAACTTCTCGAGGGGGCTCTCCATGGTGGGGGCTTGGCCCAAGTCCTCCCAGGGGGAGAGCCTTCGGCCAGAAGGCAGCCGGCTCTGGAAGTTGTGCACGACACAGGTGACCTGGGGCAGAGGGAGGGCAGTTTGCATGTTGAGGCCAGAGGCCAATAAGTAGGAGTTGTATAAATACCATCCCCATTTTTCAGATAAGGAAACTGAGGCTCAGGTTTCAAAAAGCAGCTAACATTTTTATGGCGCTTCCTATATGGCACCACTGTTCTTTCCATTTTACCAAGAGGTAGGTACTGTTACTTAGTCCAAAGGGTGGGAAGAAGGTGAAGGCAAGTAAGGCCAAGTTGTGCAAGAGCAGAATCGGATACTGTCTGCATTTAAAACTTCAGTATTTTTGGACACGGTGTTGTCTGCATTAATTTTGATTTTTAAAACGTTTTCATTACTATACTATTTATCTTGATTACTGAGTGGGTTTGTGCCTCCTTCAATTTTGTGCTCATAGCGAGTGCTTCACTTGCTTGGCCCTCTTCCTATCATCCCGTTTCACAGATGAAAACCTCCAGGCAGCGTAAGGTTAAGAGACTCGCCCCAGGTCCATACTCTCCACCATCACACAGGCCTGCCTCTTGGGTCATGGAGCTGATGGAGGGTCTGCCATACAGGGACAGATGGGAAGGTGGCTCACCAGAAAGGTGGCGATGGCTGCTCCGGTAAGGAAGCCAGCCAGAATGTCTGAACAGTGGTTGCGGTACTCAGCCACGCGGACCACGACCACCAGGAAGGCAGGGCACAGCAGGGGCAGGCAGAGCAAGGATTTGACCAGGCGGGAGCCCTTCACACAGAACACGAGTGTCACGTACATCTGTGGGAGCCAGACCGGTCAGGGCACATGGGGCGGTGCAGCTGCCAAACCCGAGTGGACACTGCGTTCAGGGTTAGGGGGAGGGGCCGGATCCCCCGGAATGACGCTGGAGCGGGACGCTGAGGCCAGGGTCTCCAGAAAAAGGAGCCAGGGGAACAGGAGTTTGGGGGATGGAGTCACGGACTCCCAGTGGGTCCTTCCAGGGACGGGGATGTGCACAGAGCACCAAAGAGCAGTGGACATTTCTGGGGCCTGGTCTCCCCAGGATCAGTCACACACCCAGAAAGATGCTTGCTTGGGGTGGAGTTTCAGAACTAGAGGGTGGAATTGGGGTTCAAGGGGTAGGTTCAAGAGCTCATGATCAAGTAGGATTTATTCCAGGGATGCAAGGATGGTACACTATTAGAAAATCCATGAACAACATCCACCACATCAGTAAAACGGAGGACAAAAAAAAAATGATCACGTCCAAAGATGCTGAAAAAACATTCGACAATACTCCACATCAATTCATGATAAAAACTTTCAAGAAAATGTGTATACAGGGAAAGTACCTCAACATAATAAAGGCCGTATATGACAAGGACACAGCCAATATCATACTTAACAGCGAGAAGCTGAAAAGTTTTCCTCTGACATCGGGAACAGGACAGGGATGCCCACTCACCCCACTGCTATTCAAGATACCACTGGAGGTCCTAGGCATGGCAATCAGACGAAACAAAAAAATACAAGGCATCCAGACTGGTAAAGAACAAGTCAAACTGTCACTATCTGCCAATGACATGATATTTACCGTACATAAAAAAAAACCCTAAACACTTCACTCCAAAACTACTAGAACTGATATCCGAATTCAGCAGAGTTGCAGGATGCACAATTAATACACAGAAACCTGTTGCTTTCCTAGCCACTAACGATGAACTAGCAGAAAGAGAAATCAGGAAAACAATTCCATTCACAATTGCATCAACAAGAATAAAATACCTACGAATAAACCTAACCAAGGAACTGAAAGACCTACCATACCCTGAAAACTACAAGACACTCTTAACAGATACTAAAGAGGACACAAACAAATGGAAACTCATCCCATGCTCCTGCCTAGGAGGAATTAATATTATCAAAATGGGCATCCTGCCTAAAGCAATCTACAGATTCAATGCAATCAGCCTCAAATTACCAACAGCATTCTTCAACGAACCGGACACTTTTTTATGAGATAACAAGTACAGCATTTCGTCAGGAGTAAGAGCGAAGCGTAGATCTCCTACCTTGCGGTGATGAGCAACGGGGTCCGGGGCACAGCCAAAGTCAGAGACACACATCGAGCGAGTAAAGGACGTAAAGAGCACTCTTGCCTCACCCAGAGGCTGGGGCGGCCTGAAGAAGCAGGCTGGAAGTCAAGCAGACAGAAAGAGAGACACTCCTCATGGATACCCAGTCGGGCTGTCGGGGTCTGATTCCAGACACGCGGGCCTTTGAGAAGCCGCTGAAGCGCAGCCTCAGCCTAGACTCTCGCAGGTGCCCACGGCCTTCCTCGGTCCCTCGCATCCATGGAGATTCCTCTGAAGGGGAATCCTGGCCTCCACTCAGGTGACTTTCCCGGCTCCCAAGGGAGACGGGGGATCCACTGAGGGAGACGCAGGAGAACCTGGCGCTCGAGACTTTGAGATCGGCAGCCGGGCTAGTCCCATTTAAGTGGCTGACGAGCGCCCGATGTTGTTTGCCATAGACGGCTTCCTTCTATAAGGACAGTGAAGGAAAAGGCAGGCTCGGATGCCTATACTCACCTCCGAAGTTATCCCGAACGAGCCTACAAAAGTGATGCAGCTTCTCACACCAGAAGGGTGTGAAACTAGAAATAAATAGTGCAAGTAAAATGAGAAAGCCTACCACCGCGTGGAGTCTTAACAACATGCTCCTGAATAACCAACGGATCAATGACCGAATAAAAACAGAGATCAAGCAATATAAGGAGACAAATGGCAGCAAGAACTGAACAATACAAAATCCGTGGGACACAGACAAGGCGGTGCTAAGAGGGAAGTATACTGCAATACAGGCCTACCTCAGGAGAGAAGAACAATCCCCTATGAGCAGTCTAAATTGAAAACTATTATAACAAGAAAAAGAAGAACAAATGGGGCCCATATTCAGCAGGAGGAGGAACATAATAAAGATTGAAGCAGAAATAAATAAAACTGAGAAGAATGAAACAACACAAAGAATCGATGAAAGCAGGAACTGATTCTTGGAGAAAATAAACAAAATGGATAAACCCCTAGTCAGACTCATCAAGAAAAAATGAGAGCCTGCACACATAAATTGAATCAGAAATGAGAAAGAAAAAATCACTACAGAAAAAACAGAAATACAAAGAATTATGAGAGAATGCCATGAAAAATCATATGCTAACACACTGGATATCCTACAAGAAATGGACAACTTTCTAGGAAAATGCGACCCTCCAAGGCTAACCCAGAAAGAAAAGAAAACTGAACAGATCAATTACTAGGAACAAAATTGAACTGGCAATCAAAAAACTACCTAAGAGCAAAACACCAGAACCAGACGGCTGCACCGCTGACCTTAATCAAACATGTAGTGAAGATCTAATAGTCATCCTCCTTAAACTTTTCCAAAAAGTAGAAGAGGAAATACTTCCAAACTCATTCTATGAGACCAGCATCACCTTAATACCAAAACCAGGCAAAGACATCACAGAAAAGGAAAATTACAGACCAATATCGCTGAGGAAATTTCATGCAAAAATACTCAACAATCCACTTCTAGGAATTTACCCTAAGAATGCAGCAGCCCAGTTTGAAAAAGACAGATATCCTCCTATGTTTATCGCAGCACTATTCACAACAGCCAAGAAATGGAAGCAACCTAAGTGTCCGCCATCAGTAGATGAATGGCTATAGAAGATGTGGTACATATACACAATGGAATATTATTCAGCCATAAGAAGAAAACAAATCCTACCATCTGCAACAACATGGATGGAGCTAGAGGGTATTATGCTCAGGGATAGAAGCCGGTCAGAGAGAGACAAGCACCAAATGATTTCACTCATCTGTGGAGTATAAGAACAAAGGAAAATATGAAGGAACAAAACAGCAGTGGAATCACAGAACCCGAGAATGGACTAACAGGTACCAAAGGGAAAGGGACTAGGGAGGATGGATGGGTAGGGAGGGGTAAGGGGGGCAAAGAAGAAGGGGTATATTAAGATTAGCATGTGTTGGGGGGTGGGAGAAATGGGAAGGCTGTACAACACAGAGAAGACAAGTAGTGATTCTACAACATTTTCCTGTGGTGATGGACAGTGTCTGTAAAGGGGTTTATACAGGGCACCTGGTATAGGGGAGAGCCTAGTAAACATAATATTCGTCATGTAAGTGTAGACTAATGATAACAAACAAACAAACAAAAAAGCAGTTCCTGTGTGGTGACCTCCAATGAGTTCTACACAATGGTACAAAGGGCATATAAAAGTGTAGGCAAAGGGTCTGTTTGTGTTAATACAGAGGATCAAAGCCTAATTTGGCTACCCAGACAATGAACTAAGATACGATATGAAAAAGAACTTCCAACATCAGCACTCTCGGGAAGACTCATACCAGAAGATGATCATCAAAAAACCTCAACAAAGATCCAGGCGATGCTGCAGTTGTAGCTGCACTCATCCCACCAGTTCCTGGACTTGCCATGGGAATGAAGAAGGAGATATCTAAGCTGGCCTGTGCAAACAGTAAAACAACAAATTTGACTGGATCTATACTGTTGGAACTCAACCAAGAATTCGGAGAAGTGCAAATTGTAGCGCTACAAAATCTTACAACTACAGAATATGTACTGTTAAAAGAACCTATGGGATGTGAACAGTCCCCAGGAATGGGTTGTTTTAATTTGTCGGATTTCTCTCAGACTGTTCAAGTTCAGTTGGATAATATCCACCATATCATAGATAAGTTTTCACAAATGCCTAAGGTGCCTAACTGGTTTTCTTGTTTTCACTGGAGATGGCTGGTAATTATAGGTCTGCTTTGGTTATGTAACTGTACTCCTATTATGTTAATGAGTGTGTGCAATTTAATTAGTAGTTTAAAACCTATACATGCTGAAGTTACTCTACAAGAAGATATGTGAAAGAAATAATCAATCTTCCCACGATTTCTTCCGCCTGCTACTTCTATAGCTTTTCTTCTTCCTTCCTAATTACAACCCTTAAATAGAATTCGTGCCTCATATCGAATTTACCGAGTATCATAATTCCTCCAAGTGGTAAAGATACCTCAAAACAAATGCTGGGCATAGAAGAAACAGGGCATAAATATGCAAAAAAGTAAAAAGCTAACCTTTTCAAACAATAAGACTTCTCTCTCACTTACCAACTTTACATTTCCCTGTATGGCCCCGGAAGATGACTGGTTAGCCAGAGACGGGTAAGATTCCTCAAGGGAGGAACAACCTAAGACAGGCACAGTCACAGGGGTGCCATCAGGTGAGAAATTGGGGATCAACAGAGGTGAGGCTTAGAACCTCACCACCCCTGCTCTGAGAGAAATCTTCTGCATCCGTGGATGTTTTATTGCCCATGTCTAGCTTGGATCAACCCATAGTCTACAGGCACACACCTGATCATCTACATTTGCTCTCTTACAACACTAAACTATGTTGTCTACCTTTATCTTGCATCTTCCTACCACCTCAGCATTTTATTAAAAATAATAATAATAGGGGGGCGGAGCCAACATGGCGGCGTGAGTAGGACAGTGGGAATCTCCTCCCAAAAACATATATACTTTTGAAAATACAACAAACACAACTAGCCCTAAAAGAGAGACCAGAAGACGCAGGACAGTGGCCAGACTGCAGCTACACCAGCGAGAACCCAGCGACTGGTGAAAGGGGTAAGATACAAGCCCCGGCCCTGCGGGACGCGAGCGCCCCTCCCCCCAGCTCCCGGCGGGAGAACAATAGGCAGAGCGGGAGGGAGACGGAGCCCAGGACTGCCGAACACCCAGCCCCAGCCATCCGGGCCAGAGCGCAGACACAGTATATGCCCAGGGGGCCCTGGATACTGGGAGAACAGGGGGTAGACCTCAGAGCGGGTGCTGAAGCTGATGCCCCTGTGACAAAGAAAAGCGGGGGCTTTTTTGAAAGTCTTAAAGGGACAGGGACTTAACAGCTTGACGGAAACAACCCAGGTCACAGTACAGCAGCTGGAAATTACAGGGAAAACCGGGTGCACTAACCCCCTGGGCAACAGCTCTGAGACCCCTCACGGAGGCAAACAGTCAAGCAGCCCCCCCATCCATCACCCCACCGGGCGCTGCGAAAGCAGAGAAGCAGCCTGAGACAAATTCCGCCCACAGAAAGGGAAATTTCTCCCTTCCGGCCAGGCAAGACACAAAGACCCACTCTACACGCAATTACCCAACACAAGCCACTAGGGGTCGCAGTTGCCCCAGTAAAGAAAGGCCAGTAGTAAGTGAAAATTTTGGCCCTCCCAGCTGACAGTCAATAGCACCTGTCAACATGAAAAGGCAAAAAAATATGATTCAGACAAGACTAACCCAGACAGCTTCGGCATCTGCTACATCTTCCCCTGAGAAGGAATCTGGGGAGATAGATTTAGCCAGTCTACCTGAAAAAGAATTCAAAACAAAAGTCATAACCATGCTGATGGACTTGCAGAGAAATATGCAAGAACTAAGGAAGGAGAATTCAGAAATAAAACAAGCTCTGGAAGGACTTCAAAACAGAATGGACGAGATGCAAGAGACCATTAATGGACTAGAAAACAGAGAACAGGAACGCAGAGAAGCTGATGCAGAGAGAGATAAAAGGATCTCCAGGAATGAAAGAATTTTAAGAGAGCTGAGTGATCAATATAAAAGAAATAATTTAAGAATCATAGGCATTCCAGAAGAAGTAGAGAGAGAAAAGGGGATAGAAAATGTCTTTGAAGAAATAATTGCTGAAAATTTCCCCAAACTAGGGGAAGAAATGGCCTCTCAGACCACAGAGGTACACAGAACTCCCATGACAAGGGATCCAAGGAGGGCAACACCAAGACACATAATAATTAAAATGGCAAAGATCAAAGACAAGGACAAAGTATTACAAGCAGCCAGAGAGAAAAAAAAGGTTACCTACAAAGGAAAACCCATCAGGCTATCATCAGACTTCTCAACAGAAACCCTACAGGCCAGAAGAGAATGGCATGATATACTTAATGCAATGAAACAGAAGGGCCTCGAACCAAGACTACTGTATCCAGCACGAATATCATTTAAATATGAAGGAGGGATTAAACAATTCCCAGACAAGCAAAAGTTGAGGGAATTTGCCTCCCACAAACCACCTCTACAGGGCATCCTACAGGGACTGCTCTAGATGGGAGCACTCCTAAAAAGAGCACACAACAAAACACCCAACATATGAAGAAGGGAGGAGGAGGAAAAAGAAGGGAGAGAAATAAAGAATCATCAGATTGTGTTTATAATAGCTCAACAAGCGAGTTAAGTTAGACAGTAAGACAGTAAAGAAGCTAACCCTAAACCTTTGGTAACCACAAACTTAAAGCCTGCAATGGCAATAAATTCATACCTTTCAATAATCACCCTAAATGTAAATGGACTGAATGCACCAATCAAAAGACACAGAGTAATAGAATGGATAAAAAAGCAAGATCCATCCATATGCTGCTTACAAGAGACTGACCTCAAACCCAAAGACGCGCACAGACTTAAAGTCAAGGGATGGAAAAAGATATTTCAAGCAAACAACAGAGAGAAGAAAGCAGGTGTTGCAATTCTGGTATCAGACAAAACAGACTTCAAAATAAAGAAAGTAAAAAAAGACAAAGAAGGACATTACATAATGATAAAGGGCTCAGTCCATCAAGAGGATATAACCATTATAAATATATATGCACCCAATACAGGAGCACCAACATACCTGAAACAAATATTAACAGAACTAAAGGAGGAAATAGAATGCAATGCATTCATTCTAGGAGACTTCAACACACCACTCACTCCAAAGGACAGATCCACCAGACAGAAAATAAGTAAGGACACAGAGGCACTGAACAACACACTAGAACAGATGGACCTAATAGACATCTACAGAACTCTACATCCAAAAGCAACAGGATACACGTTCTTCTCAAGTGCACATGGAACATTCTCCAGAATAGACCACATACTAGGACACAAAAAGAGCCTCAGTAAATTCCAAAAGATTGAAATCCTACCAACCAACTTTTCAGACCACAAAGGCATTAAACTAGAAATAAACTGTTCAAAGAAAGCAAAAAGGCTCACAAACACATGGAGGCTAAACAACACGCTCCTAAATAATCAATGGATCAATGACCAAATCAAAATGGAGATCCAGCAATATATGGAAACAAATGACAACAACAACACTAAGCCCCAACTTCTGTGGGACGCAGCAAAAGCAGTCTTAAGAGGAAAGTATATAGCACTCCAAGCATATTTAAAAAAGGAAGAGCAATCCCAAATGAACGGTCTAATGTCACAACTATCAAAATTGGAAAAAGAAGAACAAATGAGGCCTAAGGTCAGCAGAAGGAGGGACATAATAAAGATCAGAGAAGAAATAAATAAAATTGAGAAGAATAAAACAATAGCAAAAATCAATGAAACCAAGAGCTGGTTCTTCGAGAAAATAAACAAAATAGATAAGCCTCTAGCCAGACTTATTAAGAGGAAAAGAGAGTCAACACAAATCAACAGTATCAGAAATGAGAAAGGAAAAATCACAACAGATCCCGCAGAAATACAAAGAATTATTAGAGACTACTATAAAAACCTATATGCTAACAAGCTGGGAAACCTAGGAGAAATGGACAACTTCCTAGAAAAATACAACCTTCCAAGACTGACCCAAAAAGAAACAGAAAATCTAAACAGACCAATTACCAGCAACGAAATTGAAGCGGTAATCAAAAAACTACCAAAGAACAAAACCCCCGGGCCAGATGGATTTACCTCGGAATTTTATCAGACATACAGGGAAGACATAATACCCATTCTCCTTAAAGTTTTCCAAGAAATAGAAGAGGAGGGGATACTCCCAAACTCATTCTATGAAGCTAACATCACCCTAATACCAAAACCAGGCAAAGACACCACCAAAAAAGAAAACTATAGACCAATATCCCTGATGAACGTAGACGCAAAAATACTCAACAAAATTTTAGCAAACCGAATTAAAAAATACATCAAAACCATCGTACACCATGACCAAGTGGGATTCATCCCAGGGATGCAAGGATGGCACAACATTCGAAAGTCCATCAATATCATCCACCACATCAACAAAAAGAAAGACAAAAACCACATGATCATCTCCATAGATGCTGAAAAAGCATTTGACAAAGTTCAACATCCATTCATGATAAAAACTCTCAGCAAAATGGGAATAGAGGGCAAGTACCTCAACATAATAAAGGCCATCTATGAAAAACCCACAGCCAACATTATATTGAATAGCGAGAAGCTGAAAGCATTTCCGCTGAGATCGGGAACTAGACAGGGATGCCCACTCTCCCCACTGTTATTTAACATTGTACTAGAGGTCCTAGCCACGGCAATCAGACAAAACAAAAAAATACAAGGAATCCAGATTGGCAAAGAAGAAGTTAAACTGTCACTATTTGCAGATGACATGATACTGTACATAAAAAACCCTAAAGACTCCACCCCAGAACTACTAGAACTGATATCGGAATACAGCAAAGTTGCAGGATACAAAATCAACACACAGAAATCTGTGGCTTTCCTATATACCAACAATGAACCAACAGAAAGAGAAATCAGGAAAACAACTCCATTCACAATTGCATCAAAAAAAATAAAATACCTAGGAATAAACCTAACCAAAGAAGTGAAAGACTTATATTCTGAAAACTACAAGTCACTCTTAAAAGAAATTAAAGGGGACACTAACAGATGGAAACGCATCCCATGCTCATGGCTAGGAAGAATTAATATCGTCAAAATGGCCATCCTGCCCAAAGCAATATACAGATTTGATGCAATCCCTATGAAACTACCAGCAACATT
>NW_026644696.1:3753464-3816083 GCF_030020395.1 Manis pentadactyla | reverse complement strand
TGATTCTACAACATTTTGCTCTGCTGATGGACAGTGATTGGAAAGGCGTTAACAGTGGGGACCAGCTATATGGGAGAGACTAGAAAACAAAAATATTCTACATGAAAGTTTAGATTAATGTTAACGAGAAAAAAAAGGAAATAAAGAAAGAAAAGTGGTATAACTCCTGATAGAATAAAATTAACTGTAAAACAAGGATTAATTCATGCCTAAAATATCCTTAATTTTGATCAGTTAAGATTTGCAGATGATCGGTGTGGATGTACAGTTTTCTGATAATATTCCTCTCTATAGATAAAAAAAAGCAGTTCCTGTGGTGTTGACCTCCAATGAGTTCAACACAATGATATAAAGGGCGTATAAAAATTTGGGGAAAAAGGTCTCTTTGTGCTTATATAGCGGATCAAAGCCTAATTTGACTAACCACATAATGAAACTTAGATACGATATGAAGAAGTACTTCCAACATCAGCAATCTCTGGAAGATATATTCCAGAAGATGATCATCAAAAATCCTCAACAAAGATCCAGGCACTGCTACAGTTGCAGCTGCATTCGTCTCACCAGTTCCTATACTTGCCATGTGAATGGCGATGTGAATGGCGATGGAATTATCTAAGCTGGCCTGTGCATACAGAAAAAACAACAAATTTGACTGGGACTACTCTGTTGGAACTCAACCAAGAATTAGGAGAAGTGCAAGTTATAGCGCTCCAAAATCTTACAACTACAGACTATCTACTGTTAAAAGAGCATATGGGATGTGAACAGTTCCCAGGAATCGGTTGTTTTAATTTGTCTGCTTTCTCTCAGGCCGTTCAAGTTCATTTGGACAATATCCATCATATCATAGATAAAAGTCCGCAAATGAATAGGAAGCCTAACTGGTTTTCTTGGTTTCACTGGTGATGGCTGGTAATTATAGGTCTGCTTTGGTTATGTAAGTGTATTCCCTCTATGTTAAAGTGTGCGCAATTTAATTAGTAGTTTAAAACCTATACATGCTTAAGTTAATCTACAAGGAGATATTTCAATGAAATAAATAATCTTCCCATGTTTTCGTCCGTCTGCTACTTCTATAGCTTCTCATCTTCCTTGCTAATTACAGCCCTTATAAAGAATTCGTGCCTCATTTCGAATTTACTGCGTAAGATAATTCTACAAAGTGGTAAAGATATTTCAGGGAAATTCTTGGCACAGATACCACATGGCATAAATCTGCAAAGAAGTAAAAAGCTAACCTTTAAAAACAATATTGCTTCTATCTCACTTATCAAATTAAAATTTCCCTGTAAGGTCCCGGAAGATGACTGGTTAGCCAGAGATGGGAAGATTCTTCAAGGGAGGAACAACATAAGACAGGCACAGTCGCAAGGCGGCCATCAGGTGAGAATTTGGGAATCTACAGAGGTGAGGCTTCAAACCTCAATGCCCTTTTTTTTTAGAGAAATCTGCATCCGTGGATGTTTTATTGCCCTTGTCTAGCCTGGACTAACACTTAGTGTACAGGCACACACCTGATCATCCATATGTGCTCTCTCAAAACACTAAACTATGTTTTCTACCTTTATCTTGCATCTACCTACCACTTCAACTTTATATTAAAAAATATTAATTACAATTATAATCATAATATCAGAGAAATTGGGATAAACACACAAATCAGGTGTAAAGCTTAAAAAACTAAAAAAAGAAAGTAAAAAAGAAAATAAAAGATAAAGAAAGACATTTCATAATGATGAAGGGCTCAGTTCAACAAGAGGATATAACCATAATGAGTATATGTGAATACAACACTGGAGAACCAGCATATTTGAAACAAATACTAACAGAATTAAAGGAGGAAATAGAATGCAATGCATTCACTTTGGGAGAATTCAACCCACCACTCACTAAAAAGGACAGATCCTAGAGACAGAAAATAAGTAAGGACACACAAGCACTGAACAAAACACTAGAACAGATTGCCCGAATAGATATCTATACAACTCTACATCCAAAATCAACAGGACACACATTCTTCTCATGTGCACACGTAACATTCTCCAGAATAGACCACATAGTAGGCAACAAAAAGAGCCTCAGAAAATTCCAAAAGATTGAAAACCTATCAACCAACTTTTCAGACCACAAATGCATCAAACAACAAATAAATTGTACAAAGAAAGAAAAAAGGCTCACAAACACTTGGAGGCTTAACAACATGCTCTTCTTAAATAATCAATAACTCAAAGAACAAATTAAAATGGAGATTCAACTGTATATGGAAACAAATGATATCAACACAAAGCCAAAACTACTGAGGGTATGGCAAAAGCAGTCTTAAGAGCAAAATAGATAGCAATCCAGTCACAAGTGAAAAAGGAAGAACAATCCCAAATGAATGTTCTAATGTCACAATTATCAAAATTGGTAAAAGGAGAACAAATAAGGCCTAAGGTCAGCAGAAGGTTGGAAAAAATAAAGATCAGAGAAGAAATAAATTAAGTTGAGAAGAAAACATTAGCACAAATCAACGAAAGCAAGAGCTGATTCTTCGGGAAATTAGCAATACAGATAAGCCTCTTGCCAGATTTATTAAGAGGAAAAGAGAGTCAACACACAACTACAGAATCAGGAATAAAAAAGGAAAAGCACGACGGACACCACAGAAATACAAATATTTATTAGAGAGTACTATGTAAAGCTATACGCTGATAAGTTGGTATACCAAAGAGAAATGGACAACTTCCTATTAAAATAAAACCTTGCATGGCTGACCCAGAAAAAAACAGAAAATCTTAAGAGACCAATTACCAGCAACGGAATTGAATCAGTAAGCAAAACACTACCAAAGAACAAATCCCCGGGACAGATGGATTTACCTCGGAATTTTATCAGACATACAGATCAGACAGAATATTCATTCTCCTTAAATTTTTCCAAAAAAAAGAAGAGGAGGGATTATTCTCAAACTCTGTCTATGAAACCACTAACACTCTAATAGAAAAACCAGGCAAAAACCGTACCAAAGGAAAATAACCAACAGACAATTATCCCTGATGAGAGTAGATGTAAAAATACAAAACAAAATATTAGCAAACCGAATTCAAAAATACTTCCAAAGGATGATACCCCATGACCAAGTGGGATTCATTCCAGGGATGCAAGGATGGTACGACATTTGATAATCCATCAACATCATCCAGCACATCAACATAAAGTCAGACAAAACCACATGATCATCTCCATAGATGCTGAAAAAGCATTCGACAAAGTTCTACAACCATTCATGATAAACACTCTCAACAAAATGTGTATAGAGGGCAAGTACCTCAACATAATAAAGGCCATATATGATAAACCCACAGGCAACATCATAGTGAACAGCGAGAAGCTGAAAGCTTTTCTTCTGCGATTGGGTACAAGACGGGGATGCCCACTCACCCCACTGTTATTCAACACAGTACTGGCGTTCCTAGCCACAGCATTTAGACAAAACAAAGAAACACAAGGAATCTATATTGGTAGAAAAGATGTTAAACTGTCTCTATTTGCAGATGACATGAAATTGTACATAAAATACCCTAAAGACTCCACACCAAAACTACAAGAGCACATATCGCGAAACAGCAAATTGCATGATAGAAAATTAACACACAGAAATCTGTAACTCTCCTGTACACGAACAATGATCCAATAGAAAGAGAAATCTGGAAAACAATTCCGTTCACAATTGCAGAAGAAATTATAAAATACCTATGTATTAAACTCACCAAAAAAGTGATAGACATATACTCAGAATACAACAAGTCACTTTTAAGAGAAATTAAAGGGGACACTAACAAAGGGAAACTCACCCATTTACGTGGCTAGGAAGAATTAATATCGTGAAAATGCCCATCTTGCCCAAAGCAATACACAGATTTGATGCTTTCCGATCAAATTTCCAGCAACATTCTTCAATGAACTGGAACAAATAATTGAAAAATTCATACGGAAACAACAAAGACCCCGAAGAGCCTAGCAATACTGAGAGAGAAGAATAAAGTAGAGGGGATCTCACTCACCAACTTCAAGCTCTACTATAGAGCCATAGTAATCAAGACAATATGGTACTGGCACAAGAACAGAGCCACACACCAGTGGAACAGACTAGACCCTCCAGACATTATCCCAAATATATGTGGTCAGTTAATATTTGATAAAGGAGCCATGGACATACAATGGAGAAATGACAGTCTCTTCAAAAGATTGTGCTGGCAAATCTGGAAAGCTACATGAAGGAGAATGAAACTGGACCGTGGTTTAACACCATACACAAAAGTAAATCCAAAATGTATCAAAGACCGGAAGGTAAGTCATGAAGCCATTAAACTCTTGGAAGTAAACATAGGCAGCAACCTCTTAGACATAGACATGAGTGACCTCTTCCTGAACATATCTCCCGGCTAAGGAAAACAACAGCAAAAATGAACAAGTGGGAATATATTAAGGTGAAAAGCTTCTGTAGAGCAGTAGACACCATCAATACAACAGAAAGGAGCCCTACAGGATGGGAAAATAGATTTGTAAATGACACATCCGATAAAGGCTTGACGCCCAAAATATATAAAGAATTCACATGCCTCAACAAACAAAAAACAAATAACCCAATAAAAAATATCGGCAGAGGACTGAACAGACAGTTCTCCAAATAACAGATACAGATGGCCAACAGACACATGAAAAGATGCTCCACATCATTATTATCAGAGAAATGCAAAATAAACTGCAATGAGTTATCACCTCACACCACTAAGGATGGCTGTCATTCAAAAGACAAGCAACAACAAATGTTGTTGTGGCTGTGGAGAAAGGGGAACCCTCCTACACTGCTGGTGGGAATGTAAATTAGTTCAACCATTGTGGAAAGGAGTATGGAGGTTCCTGAAAATGCTCAGAAAAGATTTACCATTGGACCCAGGAATTCCACTCCGAGGAATATACACTAAGAACGCAGCAATCAATTTTGAAAAGACAAATGCACCCCGATGTTTATTGCAGCACTATTTACTATAGCAAAGAACTGGAAGCAACCTAAATGTCCATTGGTAGATGAATGGATAAAGAAGATGTGGTACATATGCAAAATGGAATATTACTCAGGATTAAGATGAGGGCAATCCTACCATTGGCAGCAACATGGATGGAGCTGGAGGGTATTATGCTCAGTGAAATAAGCCAAGCAGAGAAAGATAAATACCCAGTGATTTCACTGATTTGTGGAGTGTAAGAACGAAAGAAAATCTGAACGAACAAAACAGAAGCGGATTCACTGTACCCAAGAGTGGAGTAACAGGTTCCAAAGGGAAAGGGAGTTGGGAGGATGGGTTGTTAGGGAGGGAAAAAGGGGGAAGTAGAAGGAGGGTGTTAAGATTAGCATGCTAATGGGGGTGGGTGGGAGAAATTGGAGGGCTGTACATCACAGAGAAGACAAGTAGTGATTCTACAACATTTTGCTCTGCTGATGGACAGTGATTGGAAAGGCGTTAACAGTGGGGACCAGCTATATGGGAGAGACTAGAAAACAAAATATTCTACATGAAAGTTTAGATTAATGTTAACGAGAAAAAAAAGGAAATAAAGAAAGAAAAGTGGTATAACTCCCTGATAGAATAAAATTAACTGTAAAACAAGGATTAATTCATGCCTAAAATATCCTTAATTTTGATCAGTTTAAGATTTGCAGATGATCGGTGTGGATGTACAGTTTTCTGATAATATTCCTCTCTATAGATAAAAAAAGCAGTTCCTGTGTGTTGACCTCCAATGAGTTCAACACAATGATATAAAGGGCGTATAAAAATTTGGGGAAAAAGGTCTCTTTGTGCTTATATAGCGGATCAAAGCCTAATTTGACTAACCACATAATGAACTTAGATACGATATGAAGAAGTACTTCCAACATCAGCAATCTCTGGAAGATATATTCCAGAAGATGATCATCAAAATCCTCAACAAAGATCCAGGCACTGCTACAGTTGCAGCTGCATTCGTCTCACCAGTTCCTATACTTGCCATGTGAATGGCGATGGAATTATCTAAGCTGGCCTGTGCATACAGAAAAAACAACAAATTTGACTGGGACTACTCTGTTGGAACTCAACCAAGAATTAGGAGAAGTGCAAGTTATAGCGCTCCAAAATCTTACAACTACAGACTATCTACTGTTAAAAGAGCATATGGGATGTGAACAGTTCCCAGGAATCGGTTGTTTTAATTTGTCTGCTTTCTCTCAGGCCGTTCAAGTTCATTTGGACAATATCCATCATATCATAGATAAAAGTCCGCAAATGAATAGGAAGCCTAACTGGTTTTCTTGGTTTCACTGGTGATGGCTGGTAATTATAGGTCTGCTTTGGTTATGTAAGTGTATTCCCTCTATGTTAAAGTGTGCGCAATTTAATTAGTAGTTTAAAACCTATACATGCTTAAGTTAATCTACAAGGAGATATTTCAATGAAATAAATAATCTTCCCATGTTTTCGTCCGTCTGCTACTTCTATAGCTTCTCATCTTCCTTGCTAATTACAGCCCTTATAAAGAATTCGTGCCTCATTTCGAATTTACTGCGTAAGATAATTCTACAAAGTGGTAAAGATATTTCAGGGAAATTCTTGGCACAGATACCACATGGCATAAATCTGCAAAGAAGTAAAAAGCTAACCTTTAAAAACAATATTGCTTCTATCTCACTTATCAAATTAAAATTTCCCTGTAAGGTCCCGGAAGATGACTGGTTAGCCAGAGATGGGAAGATTCTTCAAGGGAGGAACAACATAAGACAGGCACAGTCGCAAGGCGGCCATCAGGTGAGAATTTGGGAATCTACAGAGGTGAGGCTTCAAACCTCAATGCCCTTTTTTTTTAGAGAAATCTGCATCCGTGGATGTTTTATTGCCCTTGTCTAGCCTGGACTAACACTTAGTGTACAGGCACACACCTGATCATCCATATGTGCTCTCTCAAAACACTAAACTATGTTTTCTACCTTTATCTTGCATCTACCTACCACTTCAACTTTATATTAAAAAATATTAATTACAATTATAATCATAATATCAGAGAAATTGGGATAAACACACAAATCAGGTGTAAAGCTTAAAAAACTAAAAAAAAGAAAGTAAAAAAGAAAATAAAAGATAAAGAAAGACATTTCATAATGATGAAGGGCTCAGTTCAACAAGAGGATATAACCATAATGAGTATATGTGAATACAACACTGGAGAACCAGCATATTTGAAACAAATACTAACAGAATTAAAGGAGGAAATAGAATGCAATGCATTCACTTTGGGAGAATTCAACCCACCACTCACTAAAAAGGACAGATCCTAGAGACAGAAAATAAGTAAGGACACACAAGCACTGAACAAAACACTAGAACAGATTGCCCGAATAGATATCTATACAACTCTCCATCCAAAATCAACAGGACACACATTCTTCTCATGTGCACACGTAACATTCTCCAGAATAGACCACATAGTAGGCAACAAAAAGAGCCTCAGAAAATTCCAAAAGATTGAAAACCTATCAACCAACTTTTCAGACCACAAATGCATCAAACAACAAATAAATTGTACAAAGAAAGAAAAAAGGCTCACAAACACTTGGAGGCTTAACAACATGCTCTTCTTAAATAATCAATAACTCAAAGAACAAATTAAAATGGAGATTCAACTGTATATGGAAACAAATGATATCAACACAAAGCCAAAACTACTGAGGGTATGGCAAAAGCAGTCTTAAGAGCAAAATAGATAGCAATCCAGTCACAAGTGAAAAAGGAAGAACAATCCCAAATGAATGTTCTAATGTCACAATTATCAAAATTGGTAAAAGGAGAACAAATAAGGCCTAAGGTCAGCAGAAGGTTGGAAAAAATAAAGATCAGAGAAGAAATAAATTAAGTTGAGAAGAAAACATTAGCACAAATCAACGAAAGCAAGAGCTGATTCTTCGGGAAATTAGCAATACAGATAAGCCTCTTGCCAGATTTATTAAGAGGAAAAGAGAGTCAACACACAACTACAGAATCAGGAATAAAAAAGGAAAAGCACGACGGACACCACAGAAATACAAATATTTATTAGAGAGTACTATGTAAAGCTATACGCTGATAAGTTGGTATACCAAAGAGAAATGGACAACTTCCTATTAAAATAAAACCTTGCATGGCTGACCCAGAAAAAAACAGAAAATCTTAAGAGACCAATTACCAGCAACGGAATTGAATCAGTAAGCAAAACACTACCAAAGAACAAATCCCCGGGACAGATGGATTTACCTCGGAATTTTATCAGACATACAGATCAGACAGAATATTCATTCTCCTTAAATTTTTCCAAAAAAAAGAAGAGGAGGGATTATTCTCAAACTCTGTCTATGAAACCACTAACACTCTAATAGAAAAACCAGGCAAAAACCGTACCAAAGGAAAATAACCAACAGACAATTATCCCTGATGAGAGTAGATGTAAAAATACAAAACAAAATATTAGCAAACCGAATTCAAAAATACTTCCAAAGGATGATACCCCATGACCAAGTGGGATTCATTCCAGGGATGCAAGGATGGTACGACATTTGATAATCCATCAACATCATCCAGCACATCAACATAAAGTCAGACAAAACCACATGATCATCTCCATAGATGCTGAAAAAGCATTCGACAAAGTTCTACAACCATTCATGATAAACACTCTCAACAAAATGTGTATAGAGGGCAAGTACCTCAACATAATAAAGGCCATATATGATAAACCCACAGGCAACATCATAGTGAACAGCGAGAAGCTGAAAGCTTTTCTTCTGCGATTGGGTACAAGACGGGGATGCCCACTCACCCCACTGTTATTCAACACAGTACTGGCGTTCCTAGCCACAGCATTTAGACAAAACAAAGAAACACAAGGAATCTATATTGGTAGAAAAGATGTTAAACTGTCTCTATTTGCAGATGACATGAAATTGTACATAAAATACCCTAAAGACTCCACACCAAAACTACAAGAGCACATATCGCGAAACAGCAAATTGCATGATAGAAAATTAACACACAGAAATCTGTAACTCTCCTGTACACGAACAATGATCCAATAGAAAGAGAAATCTGGAAAACAATTCCGTTCACAATTGCAGAAGAAATTATAAAATACCTATGTATTAAACTCACCAAAAAAGTGATAGACATATACTCAGAATACAACAAGTCACTTTTAAGAGAAATTAAAGGGGACACTAACAAAGGGAAACTCACCCATTTACGTGGCTAGGAAGAATTAATATCGTGAAAATGCCCATCTTGCCCAAAGCAATACACAGATTTGATGCTTTCCGATCAAATTTCCAGCAACATTCTTCAATGAACTGGAACAAATAATTGAAAAATTCATACGGAAACAACAAAGACCCCGAAGAGCCTAGCAATACTGAGAGAGAAGAATAAAGTAGAGGGGATCTCACTCACCAACTTCAAGCTCTACTATAGAGCCATAGTAATCAAGACAATATGGTACTGGCACAAGAACAGAGCCACACACCAGTGGAACAGACTAGACCCTCCAGACATTATCCCAAATATATGTGGTCAGTTAATATTTGATAAAGGAGCCATGGACATACAATGGAGAAATGACAGTCTCTTCAAAAGATTGTGCTGGCAAATCTGGAAAGCTACATGAAGGAGAATGAAACTGGACCGTGGTTTAACACCATACACAAAAGTAAATCCAAAATGTATCAAAGACCGGAAGGTAAGTCATGAAGCCATTAAACTCTTGGAAGTAAACATAGGCAGCAACTTCTTAGACATAGACATGAGTGACCTCTTCCTGAACATATCTCCCGGCTAAGGAAAACAACATCAAAAATGAACAAGTGGGAATATATTAAGGTGAAAAGCTTCTGTAGAGCAGTAGACACCATCAATACAACAGAAAGGAGCCCTACAGGATGGGAAAATAGATTTGTAAATGACACATCCGATAAAGGCTTGACGCCCAAAATATATAAAGAATTCACATGCCTCAACAAACAAAAAACAAATAACCCAATAAAAAATATCGGCAGAGGACTGAACAGACAGTTCTCCAAATAACAGATACAGATGGCCAACAGACACATGAAAAGATGCTCCACATCATTATTATCAGAGAAATGCAAAATAAACTGCAATGAGTTATCACCTCACACCACTAAGGATGGCTGTCATTCAAAAGACAAGCAACAACAAATGTTGTTGTGGCTGTGGAGAAAGGGGAACCCTCCTACACTGCTGGTGGGAATGTAAATTAGTTCAACCATTGTGGAAAGGAGTATGGAGGTTCCTGAAAATGCTCAGAAAAGATTTACCATTGGACCCAGGAATTCCACTCTGAGGAATATACACTAAGAACGCAGCAATCAATTTTGAAAAGACAAATGCACCCCGATGTTTATTGCAGCACTATTTACTATAGCAAAGAACTGGAAGCAACCTAAATGTCCATTGGTAGATGAATGGATAAAGAAGATGTGGTACATATGCAAAATGGAATATTACTCAGGATTAAGATGAGGGCAATCCTACCATTGGCAGCAACATGGATGGAGCTGGAGGGTATTATGCTCAGTGAAATAAGCCAAGCAGAGAAAGATAAATACCCAGTGATTTCACTGATTTGTGGAGTGTAAGAACGAAAGAAAATCTGAACGAACAAAACAGAAGCGGATTCACTGTACCCAAGAGTGGAGTAACAGGTTCCAAAGGGAAAGGGAGTTGGGAGGATGGGTTGTTAGGGAGGGAAAAAGGGGGAAGTAGAAGGAGGGTGTTAAGATTAGCATGCTAATGGGGGTGGGTGGGAGAAATTGGAGGGCTGTACATCACAGAGAAGACAAGTAGTGATTCTACAACATTTTGCTCTGCTGATGGACAGTGATTGGAAAGGCGTTAACAGTGGGGACCAGCTATATGGGAGAGACTAGAAAACAAAATATTCTACATGAAAGTTTAGATTAATGTTAACGAGAAAAAAAAGGAAATAAAGAAAGAAAAGTGGTATAACTCCCTGATAGAATAAAATTAACTGTAAAACAAGGATTAATTCATGCCTAAAATATCCTTAATTTTGATCAGTTTAAGATTTGCAGATGATCGGTGTGGATGTACAGTTTTCTGATAATATTCCTCTCTATAGATAAAAAAAGCAGTTCCTGTGTGTTGACCTCCAATGAGTTCAACACAATGATATAAAGGGCGTATAAAAATTTGGGGAAAAAGGTCTCTTTGTGCTTATATAGCGGATCAAAGCCTAATTTGACTAACCACATAATGAACTTAGATACGATATGAAGAAGTACTTCCAACATCAGCAATCTCTGGAAGATATATTCCAGAAGATGATCATCAAAATCCTCAACAAAGATCCAGGCACTGCTACAGTTGCAGCTGCATTCGTCTCACCAGTTCCTATACTTGCCATGTGAATGGCGATGGAATTATCTAAGCTGGCCTGTGCATACAGAAAAAACAACAAATTTGACTGGGACTACTCTGTTGGAACTCAACCAAGAATTAGGAGAAGTGCAAGTTATAGCGCTCCAAAATCTTACAACTACAGACTATCTACTGTTAAAAGAGCATATGGGATGTGAACAGTTCCCAGGAATCGGTTGTTTTAATTTGTCTGCTTTCTCTCAGGCCGTTCAAGTTCATTTGGACAATATCCATCATATCATAGATAAAAGTCCGCAAATGAATAGGAAGCCTAACTGGTTTTCTTGGTTTCACTGGTGATGGCTGGTAATTATAGGTCTGCTTTGGTTATGTAAGTGTATTCCCTCTATGTTAAAGTGTGCGCAATTTAATTAGTAGTTTAAAACCTATACATGCTTAAGTTAATCTACAAGGAGATATTTCAATGAAATAAATAATCTTCCCATGTTTTCGTCCGTCTGCTACTTCTATAGCTTCTCATCTTCCTTGCTAATTACAGCCCTTATAAAGAATTCGTGCCTCATTTCGAATTTACTGCGTAAGATAATTCTACAAAGTGGTAAAGATATTTCAGGGAAATTCTTGGCACAGATACCACATGGCATAAATCTGCAAAGAAGTAAAAAGCTAACCTTTAAAAACAATATTGCTTCTATCTCACTTATCAAATTAAAATTTCCCTGTAAGGTCCCGGAAGATGACTGGTTAGCCAGAGATGGGAAGATTCTTCAAGGGAGGAACAACATAAGACAGGCACAGTCGCAAGGCGGCCATCAGGTGAGAATTTGGGAATCTACAGAGGTGAGGCTTCAAACCTCAATGCCCTTTTTTTTTAGAGAAATCTGCATCCGTGGATGTTTTATTGCCCTTGTCTAGCCTGGACTAACACTTAGTGTACAGGCACACACCTGATCATCCATATGTGCTCTCTCAAAACACTAAACTATGTTTTCTACCTTTATCTTGCATCTACCTACCACTTCAACTTTATATTAAAAAATATTAATTACAATTATAATCATAATATCAGAGAAATTGGGATAAACACACAAATCAGGTGTAAAGCTTAAAAAACTAAAAAAAAGAAAGTAAAAAAGAAAATAAAAGATAAAGAAAGACATTTCATAATGATGAAGGGCTCAGTTCAACAAGAGGATATAACCATAATGAGTATATGTGAATACAACACTGGAGAACCAGCATATTTGAAACAAATACTAACAGAATTAAAGGAGGAAATAGAATGCAATGCATTCACTTTGGGAGAATTCAACCCACCACTCACTAAAAAGGACAGATCCTAGAGACAGAAAATAAGTAAGGACACACAAGCACTGAACAAAACACTAGAACAGATTGCCCGAATAGATATCTATACAACTCTACATCCAAAATCAACAGGACACACATTCTTCTCATGTGCACACGTAACATTCTCCAGAATAGACCACATAGTAGGCAACAAAAAGAGCCTCAGAAAATTCCAAAAGATTGAAAACCTATCAACCAACTTTTCAGACCACAAATGCATCAAACAACAAATAAATTGTACAAAGAAAGAAAAAAGGCTCACAAACACTTGGAGGCTTAACAACATGCTCTTCTTAAATAATCAATAACTCAAAGAACAAATTAAAATGGAGATTCAACTGTATATGGAAACAAATGATATCAACACAAAGCCAAAACTACTGAGGGTATGGCAAAAGCAGTCTTAAGAGCAAAATAGATAGCAATCCAGTCACAAGTGAAAAAGGAAGAACAATCCCAAATGAATGTTCTAATGTCACAATTATCAAAATTGGTAAAAGGAGAACAAATAAGGCCTAAGGTCAGCAGAAGGTTGGAAAAAATAAAGATCAGAGAAGAAATAAATTAAGTTGAGAAGAAAACATTAGCACAAATCAACGAAAGCAAGAGCTGATTCTTCGGGAAATTAGCAATACAGATAAGCCTCTTGCCAGATTTATTAAGAGGAAAAGAGAGTCAACACACAACTACAGAATCAGGAATAAAAAAGGAAAAGCACGACGGACACCACAGAAATACAAATATTTATTAGAGAGTACTATGTAAAGCTATACGCTGATAAGTTGGTATACCAAAGAGAAATGGACAACTTCCTATTAAAATAAAACCTTGCATGGCTGACCCAGAAAAAAACAGAAAATCTTAAGAGACCAATTACCAGCAACGGAATTGAATCAGTAAGCAAAACACTACCAAAGAACAAATCCCCGGGACAGATGGATTTACCTCGGAATTTTATCAGACATACAGATCAGACAGAATATTCATTCTCCTTAAATTTTTCCAAAAAAAAGAAGAGGAGGGATTATTCTCAAACTCTGTCTATGAAACCACTAACACTCTAATAGAAAAACCAGGCAAAAACCGTACCAAAGGAAAATAACCAACAGACAATTATCCCTGATGAGAGTAGATGTAAAAATACAAAACAAAATATTAGCAAACCGAATTCAAAAATACTTCCAAAGGATGATACCCCATGACCAAGTGGGATTCATTCCAGGGATGCAAGGATGGTACGACATTTGATAATCCATCAACATCATCCAGCACATCAACATAAAGTCAGACAAAACCACATGATCATCTCCATAGATGCTGAAAAAGCATTCGACAAAGTTCTACAACCATTCATGATAAACACTCTCAACAAAATGTGTATAGAGGGCAAGTACCTCAACATAATAAAGGCCATATATGATAAACCCACAGGCAACATCATAGTGAACAGCGAGAAGCTGAAAGCTTTTCTTCTGCGATTGGGTACAAGACGGGGATGCCCACTCACCCCACTGTTATTCAACACAGTACTGGCGTTCCTAGCCACAGCATTTAGACAAAACAAAGAAACACAAGGAATCTATATTGGTAGAAAAGATGTTAAACTGTCTCTATTTGCAGATGACATGAAATTGTACATAAAATACCCTAAAGACTCCACACCAAAACTACAAGAGCACATATCGCGAAACAGCAAATTGCATGATAGAAAATTAACACACAGAAATCTGTAACTCTCCTGTACACGAACAATGATCCAATAGAAAGAGAAATCTGGAAAACAATTCCGTTCACAATTGCAGAAGAAATTATAAAATACCTATGTATTAAACTCACCAAAAAAGTGATAGACATATACTCAGAATACAACAAGTCACTTTTAAGAGAAATTAAAGGGGACACTAACAAAGGGAAACTCACCCATTTACGTGGCTAGGAAGAATTAATATCGTGAAAATGCCCATCTTGCCCAAAGCAATACACAGATTTGATGCTTTCCGATCAAATTTCCAGCAACATTCTTCAATGAACTGGAACAAATAATTGAAAAATTCATACGGAAACAACAAAGACCCCGAAGAGCCTAGCAATACTGAGAGAGAAGAATAAAGTAGAGGGGATCTCACTCACCAACTTCAAGCTCTACTATAGAGCCATAGTAATCAAGACAATATGGTACTGGCACAAGAACAGAGCCACACACCAGTGGAACAGACTAGACCCTCCAGACATTATCCCAAATATATGTGGTCAGTTAATATTTGATAAAGGAGCCATGGACATACAATGGAGAAATGACAGTCTCTTCAAAAGATTGTGCTGGCAAATCTGGAAAGCTACATGAAGGAGAATGAAACTGGACCGTGGTTTAACACCATACACAAAAGTAAATCCAAAATGTATCAAAGACCGGAAGGTAAGTCATGAAGCCATTAAACTCTTGGAAGTAAACATAGGCAGCAACCTCTTAGACATAGACATGAGTGACCTCTTCCTGAACATATCTCCCGGCTAAGGAAAACAACAGCAAAAATGAACAAGTGGGAATATATTAAGGTGAAAAGCTTCTGTAGAGCAGTAGACACCATCAATACAACAGAAAGGAGCCCTACAGGATGGGAAAATAGATTTGTAAATGACACATCCGATAAAGGCTTGACGCCCAAAATATATAAAGAATTCACATGCCTCAACAAACAAAAAACAAATAACCCAATAAAAAATATCGGCAGAGGACTGAACAGACAGTTCTCCAAATAACAGATACAGATGGCCAACAGACACATGAAAAGATGCTCCACATCATTATTATCAGAGAAATGCAAAATAAACTGCAATGAGTTATCACCTCACACCACTAAGGATGGCTGTCATTCAAAAGACAAGCAACAACAAATGTTGTTGTGGCTGTGGAGAAAGGGGAACCCTCCTACACTGCTGGTGGGAATGTAAATTAGTTCAACCATTGTGGAAAGGAGTATGGAGGTTCCTGAAAATGCTCAGAAAAGATTTACCATTGGACCCAGGAATTCCACTCTGAGGAATATACACTAAGAACGCAGCAATCAATTTTGAAAAGACAAATGCACCCCGATGTTTATTGCAGCACTATTTACTATAGCAAAGAACTGGAAGCAACCTAAATGTCCATTGGTAGATGAATGGATAAAGAAGATGTGGTACATATGCAAAATGGAATATTACTCAGGATTAAGATGAGGGCAATCCTACCATTGGCAGCAACATGGATGGAGCTGGAGGGTATTATGCTCAGTGAAATAAGCCAAGCAGAGAAAGATAAATACCCAGTGATTTCACTGATTTGTGGAGTGTAAGAACGAAAGAAAATCTGAACGAACAAAACAGAAGCGGATTCACTGTACCCAAGAGTGGAGTAACAGGTTCCAAAGGGAAAGGGAGTTGGGAGGATGGGTTGTTAGGGAGGGAAAAAGGGGGAAGTAGAAGGAGGGTGTTAAGATTAGCATGCTAATGGGGGTGGGTGGGAGAAATTGGAGGGCTGTACATCACAGAGAAGACAAGTAGTGATTCTACAACATTTTGCTCTGCTGATGGACAGTGATTGGAAAGGCGTTAACAGTGGGGACCAGCTATATGGGAGAGACTAGAAAACAAAATATTCTACATGAAAGTTTAGATTAATGTTAACGAGAAAAAAAAGGAAATAAAGAAAGAAAAGTGGTATAACTCCCTGATAGAATAAAATTAACTGTAAAACAAGGATTAATTCATGCCTAAAATATCCTTAATTTTGATCAGTTTAAGATTTGCAGATGATCGGTGTGGATGTACAGTTTTCTGATAATATTCCTCTCTATAGATAAAAAAAGCAGTTCCTGTGTGTTGACCTCCAATGAGTTCAACACAATGATATAAAGGGCGTATAAAAATTTGGGGAAAAAGGTCTCTTTGTGCTTATATAGCGGATCAAAGCCTAATTTGACTAACCACATAATGAACTTAGATACGATATGAAGAAGTACTTCCAACATCAGCAATCTCTGGAAGATATATTCCAGAAGATGATCATCAAAATCCTCAACAAAGATCCAGGCACTGCTACAGTTGCAGCTGCATTCGTCTCACCAGTTCCTATACTTGCCATGTGAATGGCGATGGAATTATCTAAGCTGGCCTGTGCATACAGAAAAAACAACAAATTTGACTGGGACTACTCTGTTGGAACTCAACCAAGAATTAGGAGAAGTGCAAGTTATAGCGCTCCAAAATCTTACAACTACAGACTATCTACTGTTAAAAGAGCATATGGGATGTGAACAGTTCCCAGGAATCGGTTGTTTTAATTTGTCTGCTTTCTCTCAGGCCGTTCAAGTTCATTTGGACAATATCCATCATATCATAGATAAAAGTCCGCAAATGAATAGGAAGCCTAACTGGTTTTCTTGGTTTCACTGGTGATGGCTGGTAATTATAGGTCTGCTTTGGTTATGTAAGTGTATTCCCTCTATGTTAAAGTGTGCGCAATTTAATTAGTAGTTTAAAACCTATACATGCTTAAGTTAATCTACAAGGAGATATTTCAATGAAATAAATAATCTTCCCATGTTTTCGTCCGTCTGCTACTTCTATAGCTTCTCATCTTCCTTGCTAATTACAGCCCTTATAAAGAATTCGTGCCTCATTTCGAATTTACTGCGTAAGATAATTCTACAAAGTGGTAAAGATATTTCAGGGAAATTCTTGGCACAGATACCACATGGCATAAATCTGCAAAGAAGTAAAAAGCTAACCTTTAAAAACAATATTGCTTCTATCTCACTTATCAAATTAAAATTTCCCTGTAAGGTCCCGGAAGATGACTGGTTAGCCAGAGATGGGAAGATTCTTCAAGGGAGGAACAACATAAGACAGGCACAGTCGCAAGGCGGCCATCAGGTGAGAATTTGGGAATCTACAGAGGTGAGGCTTCAAACCTCAATGCCCTTTTTTTTTAGAGAAATCTGCATCCGTGGATGTTTTATTGCCCTTGTCTAGCCTGGACTAACACTTAGTGTACAGGCACACACCTGATCATCCATATGTGCTCTCTCAAAACACTAAACTATGTTTTCTACCTTTATCTTGCATCTACCTACCACTTCAACTTTATATTAAAAAATATTAATTACAATTATAATCATAATATCAGAGAAATTGGGATAAACACACAAATCAGGTGTAAAGCTTAAAAAACTAAAAAAAAGAAAGTAAAAAAGAAAATAAAAGATAAAGAAAGACATTTCATAATGATGAAGGGCTCAGTTCAACAAGAGGATATAACCATAATGAGTATATGTGAATACAACACTGGAGAACCAGCATATTTGAAACAAATACTAACAGAATTAAAGGAGGAAATAGAATGCAATGCATTCACTTTGGGAGAATTCAACCCACCACTCACTAAAAAGGACAGATCCTAGAGACAGAAAATAAGTAAGGACACACAAGCACTGAACAAAACACTAGAACAGATTGCCCGAATAGATATCTATACAACTCTACATCCAAAATCAACAGGACACACATTCTTCTCATGTGCACACGTAACATTCTCCAGAATAGACCACATAGTAGGCAACAAAAAGAGCCTCAGAAAATTCCAAAAGATTGAAAACCTATCAACCAACTTTTCAGACCACAAATGCATCAAACAACAAATAAATTGTACAAAGAAAGAAAAAAGGCTCACAAACACTTGGAGGCTTAACAACATGCTCTTCTTAAATAATCAATAACTCAAAGAACAAATTAAAATGGAGATTCAACTGTATATGGAAACAAATGATATCAACACAAAGCCAAAACTACTGAGGGTATGGCAAAAGCAGTCTTAAGAGCAAAATAGATAGCAATCCAGTCACAAGTGAAAAAGGAAGAACAATCCCAAATGAATGTTCTAATGTCACAATTATCAAAATTGGTAAAAGGAGAACAAATAAGGCCTAAGGTCAGCAGAAGGTTGGAAAAAATAAAGATCAGAGAAGAAATAAATTAAGTTGAGAAGAAAACATTAGCACAAATCAACGAAAGCAAGAGCTGATTCTTCGGGAAATTAGCAATACAGATAAGCCTCTTGCCAGATTTATTAAGAGGAAAAGAGAGTCAACACACAACTACAGAATCAGGAATAAAAAAGGAAAAGCACGACGGACACCACAGAAATACAAATATTTATTAGAGAGTACTATGTAAAGCTATACGCTGATAAGTTGGTATACCAAAGAGAAATGGACAACTTCCTATTAAAATAAAACCTTGCATGGCTGACCCAGAAAAAAACAGAAAATCTTAAGAGACCAATTACCAGCAACGGAATTGAATCAGTAAGCAAAACACTACCAAAGAACAAATCCCCGGGACAGATGGATTTACCTCGGAATTTTATCAGACATACAGATCAGACAGAATATTCATTCTCCTTAAATTTTTCCAAAAAAAAGAAGAGGAGGGATTATTCTCAAACTCTGTCTATGAAACCACTAACACTCTAATAGAAAAACCAGGCAAAAACCGTACCAAAGGAAAATAACCAACAGACAATTATCCCTGATGAGAGTAGATGTAAAAATACAAAACAAAATATTAGCAAACCGAATTCAAAAATACTTCCAAAGGATGATACCCCATGACCAAGTGGGATTCATTCCAGGGATGCAAGGATGGTACGACATTTGATAATCCATCAACATCATCCAGCACATCAACATAAAGTCAGACAAAACCACATGATCATCTCCATAGATGCTGAAAAAGCATTCGACAAAGTTCTACAACCATTCATGATAAACACTCTCAACAAAATGTGTATAGAGGGCAAGTACCTCAACATAATAAAGGCCATATATGATAAACCCACAGGCAACATCATAGTGAACAGCGAGAAGCTGAAAGCTTTTCTTCTGCGATTGGGTACAAGACGGGGATGCCCACTCACCCCACTGTTATTCAACACAGTACTGGCGTTCCTAGCCACAGCATTTAGACAAAACAAAGAAACACAAGGAATCTATATTGGTAGAAAAGATGTTAAACTGTCTCTATTTGCAGATGACATGAAATTGTACATAAAATACCCTAAAGACTCCACACCAAAACTACAAGAGCACATATCGCGAAACAGCAAATTGCATGATAGAAAATTAACACACAGAAATCTGTAACTCTCCTGTACACGAACAATGATCCAATAGAAAGAGAAATCTGGAAAACAATTCCGTTCACAATTGCAGAAGAAATTATAAAATACCTATGTATTAAACTCACCAAAAAAGTGATAGACATATACTCAGAATACAACAAGTCACTTTTAAGAGAAATTAAAGGGGACACTAACAAAGGGAAACTCACCCATTTACGTGGCTAGGAAGAATTAATATCGTGAAAATGCCCATCTTGCCCAAAGCAATACACAGATTTGATGCTTTCCGATCAAATTTCCAGCAACATTCTTCAATGAACTGGAACAAATAATTGAAAAATTCATACGGAAACAACAAAGACCCCGAAGAGCCTAGCAATACTGAGAGAGAAGAATAAAGTAGAGGGGATCTCACTCACCAACTTCAAGCTCTACTATAGAGCCATAGTAATCAAGACAATATGGTACTGGCACAAGAACAGAGCCACACACCAGTGGAACAGACTAGACCCTCCAGACATTATCCCAAATATATGTGGTCAGTTAATATTTGATAAAGGAGCCATGGACATACAATGGAGAAATGACAGTCTCTTCAAAAGATTGTGCTGGCAAATCTGGAAAGCTACATGAAGGAGAATGAAACTGGACCGTGGTTTAACACCATACACAAAAGTAAATCCAAAATGTATCAAAGACCGGAAGGTAAGTCATGAAGCCATTAAACTCTTGGAAGTAAACATAGGCAGCAACCTCTTAGACATAGACATGAGTGACCTCTTCCTGAACATATCTCCCGGCTAAGGAAAACAACAGCAAAAATGAACAAGTGGGAATATATTAAGGTGAAAAGCTTCTGTAGAGCAGTAGACACCATCAATACAACAGAAAGGAGCCCTACAGGATGGGAAAATAGATTTGTAAATGACACATCCGATAAAGGCTTGACGCCCAAAATATATAAAGAATTCACATGCCTCAACAAACAAAAAACAAATAACCCAATAAAAAATATCGGCAGAGGACTGAACAGACAGTTCTCCAAATAACAGATACAGATGGCCAACAGACACATGAAAAGATGCTCCACATCATTATTATCAGAGAAATGCAAAATAAACTGCAATGAGTTATCACCTCACACCACTAAGGATGGCTGTCATTCAAAAGACAAGCAACAACAAATGTTGTTGTGGCTGTGGAGAAAGGGGAACCCTCCTACACTGCTGGTGGGAATGTAAATTAGTTCAACCATTGTGGAAAGGAGTATGGAGGTTCCTGAAAATGCTCAGAAAAGATTTACCATTGGACCCAGGAATTCCACTCCGAGGAATATACACTAAGAACGCAGCAATCAATTTTGAAAAGACAAATGCACCCCGATGTTTATTGCAGCACTATTTACTATAGCAAAGAACTGGAAGCAACCTAAATGTCCATTGGTAGATGAATGGATAAAGAAGATGTGGTACATATGCAAAATGGAATATTACTCAGGATTAAGATGAGGGCAATCCTACCATTGGCAGCAACATGGATGGAGCTGGAGGGTATTATGCTCAGTGAAATAAGCCAAGCAGAGAAAGATAAATACCCAGTGATTTCACTGATTTGTGGAGTGTAAGAACGAAAGAAAATCTGAACGAACAAAACAGAAGCGGATTCACTGTACCCAAGAGTGGAGTAACAGGTTCCAAAGGGAAAGGGAGTTGGGAGGATGGGTTGTTAGGGAGGGAAAAAGGGGGAAGTAGAAGGAGGGTGTTAAGATTAGCATGCTAATGGGGGTGGGTGGGAGAAATTGGAGGGCTGTACATCACAGAGAAGACAAGTAGTGATTCTACAACATTTTGCTCTGCTGATGGACAGTGATTGGAAAGGCGTTAACAGTGGGGACCAGCTATATGGGAGAGACTAGAAAACAAAATATTCTACATGAAAGTTTAGATTAATGTTAACGAGAAAAAAAAGGAAATAAAGAAAGAAAAGTGGTATAACTCCCTGATAGAATAAAATTAACTGTAAAACAAGGATTAATTCATGCCTAAAATATCCTTAATTTTGATCAGTTTAAGATTTGCAGATGATCGGTGTGGATGTACAGTTTTCTGATAATATTCCTCTCTATAGATAAAAAAAGCAGTTCCTGTGTGTTGACCTCCAATGAGTTCAACACAATGATATAAAGGGCGTATAAAAATTTCTGGAAAAAGGTCTCTTTGTGCTTATATAGCGGATCAAAGCCTAATTTGACTAACCACATAATGAACTTAGATACGATATGAAGAAGTACTTCCAACATCAGCAATCTCTGGAAGATATATTCCAGAAGATGATCATCAAAATCCTCAACAAAGATCCAGGCACTGCTACAGTTGCAGCTGCATTCGTCTCACCAGTTCCTATACTTGCCATGTGAATGGCGATGGAATTATCTAAGCTGGCCTGTGCATACAGAAAAAACAACAAATTTGACTGGGACTACTCTGTTGGAACTCAACCAAGAATTAGGAGAAGTGCAAGTTATAGCGCTCCAAAATCTTACAACTACAGACTATCTACTGTTAAAAGAGCATATGGGATGTGAACAGTTCCCAGGAATCGGTTGTTTTAATTTGTCTGCTTTCTCTCAGGCCGTTCAAGTTCATTTGGACAATATCCATCATATCATAGATAAAAGTCCGCAAATGAATAGGAAGCCTAACTGGTTTTCTTGGTTTCACTGGTGATGGCTGGTAATTATAGGTCTGCTTTGGTTATGTAAGTGTATTCCCTCTATGTTAAAGTGTGCGCAATTTAATTAGTAGTTTAAAACCTATACATGCTTAAGTTAATCTACAAGGAGATAATTCAATGAAATAAATAATCTTCCCATGTTTTCGTCCGTCTGCTACTTCTATAGCTTCTCATCTTCCTTGCTAATTACAGCCCTTATAAAGAATTCGTGCCTCATTTCGAATTTACTGCGTAAGATAATTCTACAAAGTGGTAAAGATATTTCAGGGAAATTCTTGGCACAGATACCACATGGCATAAATCTGCAAAGAAGTAAAAAGCTAACCTTTAAAAACAATATTGCTTCTATCTCACTTATCAAATTAAAATTTCCCTGTAAGGTCCCGGAAGATGACTGGTTAGCCAGAGATGGGAAGATTCTTCAAGGGAGGAACAACATAAGACAGGCACAGTCGCAAGGCGGCCATCAGGTGAGAATTTGGGAATCTACAGAGGTGAGGCTTAGAACCTCAATGCCCTTTTTTTTTAGAGAAATCTGCATCCGTGGATGTTTTATTGCCCTTGTCTAGCCTGGACTAACACTTAGTGTACAGGCACACACCTGATCATCCATATGTGCTCTCTCAAAACACTAAACTATGTTTTCTACCTTTATCTTGCATCTACCTACCACTTCAACTTTATATTAAAAAATATTAATTACAATTATAATCATAATATCAGAGAAATTGGGATAAACACACAAATCAGCTGTAAAGCTTAAAAAACTAAAAAAAAGAAAGTAAAAAAGAAAATAAAAAATAAAGAAAGACATTTCATAATGATGAAGGGCTCAGTTCAACAAGAGGATATAACCATAATGAGTATATGTGAATACAACACTGGAGAACCAGCATATTTGAAACAAATACTAACAGAATTAAAGGAGGAAATAGAATGCAATGCATTCACTTTGGGAGAATTCAACCCACCACTCACTAAAAAGGACAGATCCTAGAGACAGAAAATAAGTAAGGACACACAAGCACTGAACAAAACACTAGAACAGATTGCCCGAATAGATATCTATACAACTCTACATCCAAAATCAACAGGACACACATTCTTCTCATGTGCACACGTAACATTCTCCAGAATAGACCACATAGTAGGCAACAAAAAGAGCCTCAGAAAATTCCAAAAGATTGAAAACCTATCAACCAACTTTTCAGACCACAAATGCATCAAACAACAAATAAATTGTACAAAGAAAGAAAAAAGGCTCACAAACACTTGGAGGCTTAACAACATGCTCTTCTTAAATAATCAATAACTCAAAGAACAAATTAAAATGGAGATTCAACTGTATATGGAAACAAATGATATCAACACAAAGCCAAAACTACTGAGGGTATGGCAAAAGCAGTCTTAAGAGCAAAATAGATAGCAATCCAGTCACAAGTGAAAAAGGAAGAACAATCCCAAATGAATGTTCTAATGTCACAATTATCAAAATTGGTAAAAGGAGAACAAATAAGGCCTAAGGTCAGCAGAAGGTTGGAAAAAATAAAGATCAGAGAAGAAATAAATTAAGTTGAGAAGAAAACATTAGCACAAATCAACGAAAGCAAGAGCTGATTCTTCGGGAAATTAGCAATACAGATAAGCCTCTTGCCAGATTTATTAAGAGGAAAAGAGAGTCAACACACAACTACAGAATCAGGAATAAAAAAGGAAAAGCACGACGGACACCACAGAAATACAAATATTTATTAGAGAGTACTATGTAAAGCTATACGCTGATAAGTTGGTATACCAAAGAGAAATGGACAACTTCCTATTAAAATAAAACCTTGCATGGCTGACCCAGAAAAAAACAGAAAATCTTAAGAGACCAATTACCAGCAACGGAATTGAATCAGTAAGCAAAACACTACCAAAGAACAAATCCCCGGGACAGATGGATTTACCTCGGAATTTTATCAGACATACAGATCAGACAGAATATTCATTCTCCTTAAATTTTTCCAAAAAAAAGAAGAGGAGGGATTATTCTCAAACTCTGTCTATGAAACCACTAACACTCTAATAGAAAAACCAGGCAAAAACCGTACCAAAGGAAAATAACCAACAGACAATTATCCCTGATGAGAGTAGATGTAAAAATACAAAACAAAATATTAGCAAACCGAATTCAAAAATACTTCCAAAGGATGATACCCCATGACCAAGTGGGATTCATTCCAGGGATGCAAGGATGGTACGACATTTGATAATCCATCAACATCATCCAGCACATCAACATAAAGTCAGACAAAACCACATGATCATCTCCATAGATGCTGAAAAAGCATTCGACAAAGTTCTACAACCATTCATGATAAACACTCTCAACAAAATGTGTATAGAGGGCAAGTACCTCAACATAATAAAGGCCATATATGATAAACCCACAGGCAACATCATAGTGAACAGCGAGAAGCTGAAAGCTTTTCTTCTGCGATTGGGTACAAGACGGGGATGCCCACTCACCCCACTGTTATTCAACACAGTACTGGCGTTCCTAGCCACAGCATTTAGACAAAACAAAGAAACACAAGGAATCTATATTGGTAGAAAAGATGTTAAACTGTCTCTATTTGCAGATGACATGAAATTGTACATAAAATACCCTAAAGACTCCACACCAAAACTACAAGAGCACATATCGTGAAACAGCAAATAGCATGATAGAAAATTAACACACAGAAATCTGTAACTCTCCTGTACACGAACAATGATCCAATAGAAAGAGAAATCTGGAAAACAATTCCGTTCACAATTGCAGAAGAAATTATAAAATACCTATGTATTAAACTCACCAAAAAAGTGATAGACATATACTCAGAATACAACAAGTCACTTTTAAGAGAAATTAAAGGGGACACTAACAAAGGGAAACTCACCCATTTACGTGGCTAGGAAGAATTAATATCGTGAAAATGCCCATCTTGCCCAAAGCAATACACAGATTTGATGCTTTCCGATCAAATTTCCAGCAACATTCTTCAATGAACTGGAACAAATAATTGAAAAATTCATACGGAAACAACAAAGACCCCGAAGAGCCTAGCAATACTGAGAGAGAAGAATAAAGTAGAGGGGATCTCACTCACCAACTTCAAGCTCTACTATAGAGCCATAGTAATCAAGACAATATGGTACTGGCACAAGAACAGAGCCACACACCAGTGGAACAGACTAGACCCTCCAGACATTATCCCAAATATATGTGGTCAGTTAATATTTGATAAAGGAGCCATGGACATACAATGGAGAAATGACAGTCTCTTCAAAAGATTGTGCTGGCAAATCTGGAAAGCTACATGAAGGAGAATGAAACTGGACCGTGGTTTAACACCATACACAAAAGTAAATCCAAAATGTATCAAAGACCGGAAGGTAAGTCATGAAGCCATTAAACTCTTGGAAGTAAACATAGGCAGCAACCTCTTAGACATAGACATGAGTGACCTCTTCCTGAACATATCTCCCGGCTAAGGAAAACAACAGCAAAAATGAACAAGTGGGAATATATTAAGGTGAAAAGCTTCTGTAGAGCAGTAGACACCATCAATACAACAGAAAGGAGCCCTACAGGATGGGAAAATAGATTTGTAAATGACACATCCGATAAAGGCTTGACGCCCAAAATATATAAAGAATTCACATGCCTCAACAAACAAAAAACAAATAACCCAATAAAAAATATCGGCAGAGGACTGAACAGACAGTTCTCCAAATAACAGATACAGATGGCCAACAGACACATGAAAAGATGCTCCACATCATTATTATCAGAGAAATGCAAAATAAACTGCAATGAGTTATCACCTCACACCACTAAGGATGGCTGTCATTCAAAAGACAAGCAACAACAAATGTTGTTGTGGCTGTGGAGAAAGGGGAACCCTCCTACACTGCTGGTGGGAATGTAAATTAGTTCAACCATTGTGGAAAGGAGTATGGAGGTTCCTGAAAATGCTCAGAAAAGATTTACCATTGGACCCAGGAATTCCACTCCGAGGAATATACACTAAGAACGCAGCAATCAATTTTGAAAAGACAAATGCACCCCGATGTTTATTGCAGCACTATTTACTATAGCAAAGAACTGGAAGCAACCTAAATGTCCATTGGTAGATGAATGGATAAAGAAGATGTGGTACATATGCAAAATGGAATATTACTCAGGATTAAGATGAGGGCAATCCTACCATTGGCAGCAACATGGATGGAGCTGGAGGGTATTATGCTCAGTGAAATAAGCCAAGCAGAGAAAGATAAATACCCAGTGATTTCACTGATTTGTGGAGTGTAAGAACGAAAGAAAATCTGAACGAACAAAACAGAAGCGGATTCACTGTACCCAAGAGTGGAGTAACAGGTTCCAAAGGGAAAGGGAGTTGGGAGGATGGGTTGTTAGGGAGGGAAAAAGGGGGAAGTAGAAGGAGGGTGTTAAGATTAGCATGCTAATGGGGGTGGGTGGGAGAAATTGGAGGGCTGTACATCACAGAGAAGACAAGTAGTGATTCTACAACATTTTGCTCTGCTGATGGACAGTGATTGGAAAGGCGTTAACAGTGGGGACCAGCTATATGGGAGAGACTAGAAAACAAAATATTCTACATGAAAGTTTAGATTAATGTTAACGAGAAAAAAAAGGAAATAAAGAAAGAAAAGTGGTATAACTCCCTGATAGAATAAAATTAACTGTAAAACAAGGATTAATTCATGCCTAAAATATCCTTAATTTTGATCAGTTTAAGATTTGCAGATGATCGGTGTGGATGTACAGTTTTCTGATAATATTCCTCTCTATAGATAAAAAAAGCAGTTCCTGTGTGTTGACCTCCAATGAGTTCAACACAATGATATAAAGGGCGTATAAAAATTTGGGGAAAAAGGTCTCTTTGTGCTTATATAGCGGATCAAAGCCTAATTTGACTAACCACATAATGAACTTAGATACGATATGAAGAAGTACTTCCAACATCAGCAATCTCTGGAAGATATATTCCAGAAGATGATCATCAAAATCCTCAACAAAGATCCAGGCACTGCTACAGTTGCAGCTGCATTCGTCTCACCAGTTCCTATACTTGCCATGTGAATGGCGATGGAATTATCTAAGCTGGCCTGTGCATACAGAAAAAACAACAAATTTGACTGGGACTACTCTGTTGGAACTCAACCAAGAATTAGGAGAAGTGCAAGTTATAGCGCTCCAAAATCTTACAACTACAGACTATCTACTGTTAAAAGAGCATATGGGATGTGAACAGTTCCCAGGAATCGGTTGTTTTAATTTGTCTGCTTTCTCTCAGGCCGTTCAAGTTCATTTGGACAATATCCATCATATCATAGATAAAAGTCCGCAAATGAATAGGAAGCCTAACTGGTTTTCTTGGTTTCACTGGTGATGGCTGGTAATTATAGGTCTGCTTTGGTTATGTAAGTGTATTCCCTCTATGTTAAAGTGTGCGCAATTTAATTAGTAGTTTAAAACCTATACATGCTTAAATTAATCTACAAGGAGATATTTCAATGAAATAAATAATCTTCCCATGTTTTCGTCCGTCTGCTACTTCTATAGCTTCTCATCTTATTTGCTAATTACAGCCCTTATAAAGAATTCGTGCCTCATTTCGAATTTACTGCGTAAGATAATTCTACAAAGTGGTAAAGATATTTCAGGGAAATTCTTGGCACAGATACCACATGGCATAAATCTGCAAAGAAGTAAAAAGCTAACCTTTAAAAACAATATTGCTTCTATCTCACTTATCAAATTAAAATTTCCCTGTAAGGTCCCGGAAGATGACTGGTTAGCCAGAGATGGGAAGATTCTTCAAGGGAGGAACAACATAAGACAGGCACAGTCGCAAGGCGGCCATCAGGTGAGAATTTGGGAATCTACAGAGGTGAGGCTTCAAACCTCAATGCCCTTTTTTTTTAGAGAAATCTGCATCCGTGGATGTTTTATTGCCCTTGTCTAGCCTGGACTAACACTTAGTGTACAGGCACACACCTGATCATCCATATGTGCTCTCTCAAAACACTAAACTATGTTTTCTACCTTTATCTTGCATCTACCTACCACTTCAACTTTATATTAAAAAATATTAATTACAATTATAATCATAATATCAGAGAAATTGGGATAAACACACAAATCAGGTGTAAAGCTTAAAAAACTAAAAAAAAGAAAGTAAAAAAGAAAATAAAAGATAAAGAAAGACATTTCATAATGATGAAGGGCTCAGTTCAACAAGAGGATATAACCATAATGAGTATATGTGAATACAACACTGGAGAACCAGCATATTTGAAACAAATACTAACAGAATTAAAGGAGGAAATAGAATGCAATGCATTCACTTTGGGAGAATTCAACCCACCACTCACTAAAAAGGACAGATCCTAGAGACAGAAAATAAGTAAGGACACACAAGCACTGAACAAAACACTAGAACAGATTGCCCGAATAGATATCTATACAACTCTACATCCAAAATCAACAGGACACACATTCTTCTCATGTGCACACGTAACATTCTCCAGAATAGACCACATAGTAGGCAACAAAAAGAGCCTCAGAAAATTCCAAAAGATTGAAAACCTATCAACCAACTTTTCAGACCACAAATGCATCAAACAACAAATAAATTGTACAAAGAAAGAAAAAAGGCTCACAAACACTTGGAGGCTTAACAACATGCTCTTCTTAAATAATCAATAACTCAAAGAACAAATTAAAATGGAGATTCAACTGTATATGGAAACAAATGATATCAACACAAAGCCAAAACTACTGAGGGTATGGCAAAAGCAGTCTTAAGAGCAAAATAGATAGCAATCCAGTCACAAGTGAAAAAGGAAGAACAATCCCAAATGAATGTTCTAATGTCACAATTATCAAAATTGGTAAAAGGAGAACAAATAAGGCCTAAGGTCAGCAGAAGGTTGGAAAAAATAAAGATCAGAGAAGAAATAAATTAAGTTGAGAAGAAAACATTAGCACAAATCAACGAAAGCAAGAGCTGATTCTTCGGGAAATTAGCAATACAGATAAGCCTCTTGCCAGATTTATTAAGAGGAAAAGAGAGTCAACACACAACTACAGAATCAGGAATAAAAAAGGAAAAGCACGACGGACACCACAGAAATACAAATATTTATTAGAGAGTACTATGTAAAGCTATACGCTGATAAGTTGGTATACCAAAGAGAAATGGACAACTTCCTATTAAAATAAAACCTTGCATGGCTGACCCAGAAAAAAACAGAAAATCTTAAGAGACCAATTACCAGCAACGGAATTGAATCAGTAAGCAAAACACTACCAAAGAACAAATCCCCGGGACAGATGGATTTACCTCGGAATTTTATCAGACATACAGATCAGACAGAATATTCATTCTCCTTAAATTTTTCCAAAAAAAAGAAGAGGAGGGATTATTCTCAAACTCTGTCTATGAAACCACTAACACTCTAATAGAAAAACCAGGCAAAAACCGTACCAAAGGAAAATAACCAACAGACAATTATCCCTGATGAGAGTAGATGTAAAAATACAAAACAAAATATTAGCAAACCGAATTCAAAAATACTTCCAAAGGATGATACCCCATGACCAAGTGGGATTCATTCCAGGGATGCAAGGATGGTACGACATTTGATAATCCATCAACATCATCCAGCACATCAACATAAAGTCAGACAAAACCACATGATCATCTCCATAGATGCTGAAAAAGCATTCGACAAAGTTCTACAACCATTCATGATAAACACTCTCAACAAAATGTGTATAGAGGGCAAGTACCTCAACATAATAAAGGCCATATATGATAAACCCACAGGCAACATCATAGTGAACAGCGAGAAGCTGAAAGCTTTTCTTCTGCGATTGGGTACAAGACGGGGATGCCCACTCACCCCACTGTTATTCAACACAGTACTGGCGTTCCTAGCCACAGCATTTAGACAAAACAAAGAAACACAAGGAATCTATATTGGTAGAAAAGATGTTAAACTGTCTCTATTTGCAGATGACATGAAATTGTACATAAAATACCCTAAAGACTCCACACCAAAACTACAAGAGCACATATCGCGAAACAGCAAATTGCATGATAGAAAATTAACACACAGAAATCTGTAACTCTCCTGTACACGAACAATGATCCAATAGAAAGAGAAATCTGGAAAACAATTCCGTTCACAATTGCAGAAGAAATTATAAAATACCTATGTATTAAACTCACCAAAAAAGTGATAGACATATACTCAGAATACAACAAGTCACTTTTAAGAGAAATTAAAGGGGACACTAACAAAGGGAAACTCACCCATTTACGTGGCTAGGAAGAATTAATATCGTGAAAATGCCCATCTTGCCCAAAGCAATACACAGATTTGATGCTTTCCGATCAAATTTCCAGCAACATTCTTCAATGAACTGGAACAAATAATTGAAAAATTCATACGGAAACAACAAAGACCCCGAAGAGCCTAGCAATACTGAGAGAGAAGAATAAAGTAGAGGGGATCTCACTCACCAACTTCAAGCTCTACTATAGAGCCATAGTAATCAAGACAATATGGTACTGGCACAAGAACAGAGCCACACACCAGTGGAACAGACTAGACCCTCCAGACATTATCCCAAATATATGTGGTCAGTTAATATTTGATAAAGGAGCCATGGACATACAATGGAGAAATGACAGTCTCTTCAAAAGATTGTGCTGGCAAATCTGGAAAGCTACATGAAGGAGAATGAAACTGGACCGTGGTTTAACACCATACACAAAAGTAAATCCAAAATGTATCAAAGACCGGAAGGTAAGTCATGAAGCCATTAAACTCTTGGAAGTAAACATAGGCAGCAACCTCTTAGACATAGACATGAGTGACCTCTTCCTGAACATATCTCCCGGCTAAGGAAAACAACATCAAAAATGAACAAGTGGGAATATATTAAGGTGAAAAGCTTCTGTAGAGCAGTAGACACCATCAATACAACAGAAAGGAGCCCTACAGGATGGGAAAATAGATTTGTAAATGACACATCCGATAAAGGCTTGACGCCCAAAATATATAAAGAATTCACATGCCTCAACAAACAAAAAACAAATAACCCAATAAAAAATATCGGCAGAGGACTGAACAGACAGTTCTCCAAATAACAGATACAGATGGCCAACAGACACATGAAAAGATGCTCCACATCATTATTATCAGAGAAATGCAAAATAAACTGCAATGAGTTATCACCTCACACCACTAAGGATGGCTGTCATTCAAAAGACAAGCAACAACAAATGTTGTTGTGGCTGTGGAGAAAGGGGAACCCTCCTACACTGCTGGTGGGAATGTAAATTAGTTCAACCATTGTGGAAAGGAGTATGGAGGTTCCTGAAAATGCTCAGAAAAGATTTACCATTGGACCCAGGAATTCCACTCCGAGGAATATACACTAAGAACGCAGCAATCAATTTTGAAAAGACAAATGCACCCCGATGTTTATTGCAGCACTATTTACTATAGCAAAGAACTGGAAGCAACCTAAATGTCCATTGGTAGATGAATGGATAAAGAAGATGTGGTACATATGCAAAATGGAATATTACTCAGGATTAAGATGAGGGCAATCCTACCATTGGCAGCAACATGGATGGAGCTGGAGGGTATTATGCTCAGTGAAATAAGCCAAGCAGAGAAAGATAAATACCCAGTGATTTCACTGATTTGTGGAGTGTAAGAACGAAAGAAAATCTGAACGAACAAAACAGAAGCGGATTCACTGTACCCAAGAGTGGAGTAACAGTTTCCAAAGGGAAAGGGAGTTGGGAGGATGGGTTGTTAGGGAGGGAAAAAGGGGGAAGTAGAAGGAGGGTGTTAAGATTAGCATGCTAATGGGGGTGGGTGGGAGAAATTGGAGGGCTGTACATCACAGAGAAGACAAGTAGTGATTCTACAACATTTTGCTCTGCTGATGGACAGTGATTGGAAAGGCGTTAACAGTGGGGACCAGCTATATGGGAGAGACTAGAAAACAAAATATTCTACATGAAAGTTTAGATTAATGTTAACGAGAAAAAAAAGGAAATAAAGAAAGAAAAGTGGTATAACTCCCTGATAGAATAAAATTAACTGTAAAACAAGGATTAATTCATGCCTAAAATATCCTTAATTTTGATCAGTCTAAGATTTGCAGATGATCGGTGTGGATGTACAGTTTTCTGATAATATTCCTCTCTATAGATAAAAAAAGCAGTTCCTGTGTGTTGACCTCCAATGAGTTCAACACAATGATATAAAGGGCGTATAAAAATTTGGGGAAAAAGGTCTCTTTGTGCTTATATAGTGGATCAAAGCCTAATTTGACTAACCACATAATGAACTTAGATACGATATGAAGAAGTACTTCCAACATCAGCAATCTCTGGAAGATATATTCCAGAAGATGATCATCAAAATCCTCAACAAAGATCCAGGCACTGCTACAGTTGCAGCTGCATTCGTCTCACCAGTTCCTATACTTGCCATGTGAATGGCGATGGAATTATCTAAGCTGGCCTGTGCATACAGAAAAAACAACAAATTTGACTGGGACTACTCTGTTGGAACTCAACCAAGAATTAGGAGAAGTGCAAGTTATAGCGCTCCAAAATCTTACAACTACAGACTATCTACTGTTAAAAGAGCATATGGGATGTGAACAGTTCCCAGGAATCGGTTGTTTTAATTTGTCTGCTTTCTCTCAGGCCGTTCAAGTTCATTTGGACAATATCCATCATATCATAGATAAAAGTCCGCAAATGAATAGGAAGCCTAACTGGTTTTCTTGGTTTCACTGGTGATGGCTGGTAATTATAGGTCTGCTTTGGTTATGTAAGTGTATTCCCTCTATGTTAAAGTGTGCGCAATTTAATTAGTAGTTTAAAACCTATACATGCTTAAGTTAATCTACAAGGAGATAATTCAATGAAATAAATAATCTTCCCATGTTTTCGTCCGTCTGCTACTTCTATAGCTTCTCATCTTCCTTGCTAATTACAGCCCTTATAAAGAATTCGTGCCTCATTTCGAATTTACTGCGTAAGATAATTCTACAAAGTGGTAAAGATATTTCAGGGAAATTCTTGGCACAGATACCACATGGCATAAATCTGCAAAGAAGTAAAAAGCTAACCTTTAAAAACAATATTGCTTCTATCTCACTTATCAAATTAAAATTTCCCTGTAAGGTCCCGGAAGATGACTGGTTAGCCAGAGATGGGAAGATTCTTCAAGGGAGGAACAACATAAGACAGGCACAGTCGCAAGGCGGCCATCAGGTGAGAATTTGGGAATCTACAGAGGTGAGGCTTAGAACCTCAATGCCCTTTTTTTTTAGAGAAATCTGCATCCGTGGATGTTTTATTGCCCTTGTCTAGCCTGGACTAACACTTAGTGTACAGGCACACACCTGATCATCCATATGTGCTCTCTCAAAACACTAAACTATGTTTTCTACCTTTATCTTGCATCTACCTACCACTTCAACTTTATATTAAAAAATATTAATTACAATTATAATCATAATATCAGAGAAATTGGGATAAACACACAAATCAGCTGTAAAGCTTAAAAAACTAAAAAAAAGAAAGTAAAAAAGAAAATAAAAGATAAAGAAAGACATTTCATAATGATGAAGGGCTCAGTTCAACAAGAGGATATAACCATAATGAGTATATGTGAATACAACACTGGAGAACCAGCATATTTGAAACAAATACTAACAGAATTAAAGGAGGAAATAGAATGCAATGCATTCACTTTGGGAGAATTCAACCCACCACTCACTAAAAAGGACAGATCCTAGAGACAGAAAATAAGTAAGGACACACAAGCACTGAACAAAACACTAGAACAGATTGCCCGAATAGATATCTATACAACTCTACATCCAAAATCAACAGGACACACATTCTTCTCATGTGCACACGTAACATTCTCCAGAATAGACCACATAGTAGGCAACAAAAAGAGCCTCAGAAAATTCCAAAAGATTGAAAACCTATCAACCAACTTTTCAGACCACAAATGCATCAAACAACAAATAAATTGTACAAAGAAAGAAAAAAGGCTCACAAACACTTGGAGGCTTAACAACATGCTCTTCTTAAATAATCAATAACTCAAAGAACAAATTAAAATGGAGATTCAACTGTATATGGAAACAAATGATATCAACACAAAGCCAAAACTACTGAGGGTATGGCAAAAGCAGTCTTAAGAGCAAAATAGATAGCAATCCAGTCACAAGTGAAAAAGGAAGAACAATCCCAAATGAATGTTCTAATGTCACAATTATCAAAATTGGTAAAAGGAGAACAAATAAGGCCTAAGGTCAGCAGAAGGTTGGAAAAAATAAAGATCAGAGAAGAAATAAATTAAGTTGAGAAGAAAACATTAGCACAAATCAACGAAAGCAAGAGCTGATTCTTCGGGAAATTAGCAATACAGATAAGCCTCTTGCCAGATTTATTAAGAGGAAAAGAGAGTCAACACACAACTACAGAATCAGGAATAAAAAAGGAAAAGCACGACGGACACCACAGAAATACAAATATTTATTAGAGAGTACTATGTAAAGCTATACGCTGATAAGTTGGTATACCAAAGAGAAATGGACAACTTCCTATTAAAATAAAACCTTGCATGGCTGACCCAGAAAAAAACAGAAAATCTTAAGAGACCAATTACCAGCAACGGAATTGAATCAGTAAGCAAAACACTACCAAAGAACAAATCCCCGGGACAGATGGATTTACCTCGGAATTTTATCAGACATACAGATCAGACAGAATATTCATTCTCCTTAAATTTTTCCAAAAAAAAGAAGAGGAGGGATTATTCTCAAACTCTGTCTATGAAACCACTAACACTCTAATAGAAAAACCAGGCAAAAACCGTACCAAAGGAAAATAACCAACAGACAATTATCCCTGATGAGAGTAGATGTAAAAATACAAAACAAAATATTAGCAAACCGAATTCAAAAATACTTCCAAAGGATGATACCCCATGACCAAGTGGGATTCATTCCAGGGATGCAAGGATGGTACGACATTTGATAATCCATCAACATCATCCAGCACATCAACATAAAGTCAGACAAAACCACATGATCATCTCCATAGATGCTGAAAAAGCATTCGACAAAGTTCTACAACCATTCATGATAAACACTCTCAACAAAATGTGTATAGAGGGCAAGTACCTCAACATAATAAAGGCCATATATGATAAACCCACAGGCAACATCATAGTGAACAGCGAGAAGCTGAAAGCTTTTCTTCTGCGATTGGGTACAAGACGGGGATGCCCACTCACCCCACTGTTATTCAACACAGTACTGGCGTTCCTAGCCACAGCATTTAGACAAAACAAAGAAACACAAGGAATCTATATTGGTAGAAAAGATGTTAAACTGTCTCTATTTGCAGATGACATGAAATTGTACATAAAATACCCTAAAGACTCCACACCAAAACTACAAGAGCACATATCGCGAAACAGCAAATAGCATGATAGAAAATTAACACACAGAAATCTGTAACTCTCCTGTACACGAACAATGATCCAATAGAAAGAGAAATCTGGAAAACAATTCCATTCACAATTGCAGAAGAAATTATAAAATACCTATGTATTAAACTCACCAAAAAAGTGATAGACATATACTCAGAATACAACAAGTCACTTTTAAGAGAAATTAAAGGGGACACTAACAAAGGGAAACTCACCCATTTACGTGGCTAGGAAGAATTAATATCGTGAAAATGCCCATCTTGCCCAAAGCAATACACAGATTTGATGCTTTCCTATCAAATTTCCAGCAACATTCTTCAATGAACTGGAACAAATAATTGAAAAATTCATACGGAAACAACAAAGACCCCGAAGAGCCTAGCAATACTGAGAGAGAAGAATAAAGTAGAGGGGATCTCACTCACCAACTTCAAGCTCTACTATAGAGCCATAGTAATCAAGACAATATGGTACTGGCACAAGAACAGAGCCACACACCAGTGGAACAGACTAGACCCTCCAGACATTATCCCAAATATATGTGGTCAGTTAATATTTGATAAAGGAGCCATGGACATACAATGGAGAAATGACAGTCTCTTCAAAAGATTGTGCTGGCAAATCTGGAAAGCTACATGAAGGAGAATGAAACTGGACCGTGGTTTAACACCATACACAAAAGTAAATCCAAAATGTATCAAAGACCGGAAGGTAAGTCATGAAGCCATTAAACTCTTGGAAGTAAACATAGGCAGCAACCTCTTAGACATAGACATGAGTGACCTCTTCCTGAACATATCTCCCGGCTAAGGAAAACAACATCAAAAATGAACAAGTGGGAATATATTAAGGTGAAAAGCTTCTGTAGAGCAGTAGACACCATCAATACAACAGAAAGGAGCCCTACAGGATGGGAAAATAGATTTGTAAATGACACATCCGATAAAGGCTTGACGCCCAAAATATATACAGAATTCACATGCCTCAACAAACAAAAAACAAATAACCCAATAAAAAATATCGGCAGAGGACTGAACAGACAGTTCTCCAAATAACAGATACAGATGGCCAACAGACACATGAAAAGATGCTCCACATCATTATTATCAGAGAAATGCAAAATAAACTGCAATGAGTTATCACCTCACACCACTAAGGATGGCTGTCATTCAAAAGACAAGCAACAACAAATGTTGTTGTGGCTGTGGAGAAAGGGGAACCCTCCTACACTGCTGGTGGGAATGTAAATTAGTTCAACCATTGTGGAAAGGAGTATGGAGGTTCCTGAAAATGCTCAGAAAAGATTTACCATTGGACCCAGGAATTCCACTCCGAGGAATATACACTAAGAACGCAGCAATCAATTTTGAAAAGACAAATGCACCCCGATGTTTATTGCAGCACTATTTACTATAGCAAAGAACTGGAAGCAACCTAAATGTCCATTGGTAGATGAATGGATAAAGAAGATGTGGTACATATGCAAAATGGAATATTACTCAGGATTAAGATGAGGGCAATCCTACCATTGGCAGCAACATGGATGGAGCTGGAGGGTATTATGCTCAGTGAAATAAGCCAAGCAGAGAAAGATAAATACCCAGTGATTTCACTGATTTGTGGAGTGTAAGAACGAAAGAAAATCTGAACGAACAAAACAGAAGCGGATTCACTGTACCCAAGAGTGGAGTAACAGGTTCCAAAGGGAAAGGGAGTTGGGAGGATGGGTTGTTAGGGAGGGAAAAAGGGGGAAGTAGAAGGAGGGTGTTAAGATTAGCATGCTAATGGGGGTGGGTGGGAGAAATTGGAGGGCTGTACATCACAGAGAAGACAAGTAGTGATTCTACAACATTTTGCTCTGCTGATGGACAGTGATTGGAAAGGCGTTAACAGTGGGGACCAGCTATATGGGAGAGACTAGAAAACAAAATATTCTACATGAAAGTTTAGATTAATGTTAACGAGAAAAAAAAGGAAATAAAGAAAGAAAAGTGGTATAACTCCCTGATAGAATAAAATTAACTGTAAAACAAGGATTATTTCATGCCTAAAATATCCTTAATTTTGATCAGTTTAAGATTTGCAGATGATCGGTGTGGATGTACAGTTTTCTGATAATATTCCTCTCTATAGATAAAAAAAGCAGTTCCTGTGTGTTGACCTCCAATGAGTTCAACACAATGATATAAAGGGCGTATAAAAATTTGGGGAAAAAGGTCTCTTTGTGCTTATATAGCGGATCAAAGCCTAATTTGACTAACCACATAATGAACTTAGATACGATATGAAGAAGTACTTCCAACATCAGCAATCTCTGGAAGATATATTCCAGAAGATGATCATCAAAATCCTCAACAAAGATCCAGGCACTGCTACAGTTGCAGCTGCATTCGTCTCACCAGTTCCTATACTTGCCATGTGAATGGCGATGGAATTATCTAAGCTGGCCTGTGCATACAGAAAAAACAACAAATTTGACTGGGACTACTCTGTTGGAACTCAACCAAGAATTAGGAGAAGTGCAAGTTATAGCGCTCCAAAATCTTACAACTACAGACTATCTACTGTTAAAAGAGCATATGGGATGTGAACAGTTCCCAGGAATCGGTTGTTTTAATTTGTCTGCTTTCTCTCAGGCCGTTCAAGTTCATTTGGACAATATCCATCATATCATAGATAAAAGTCCGCAAATGAATAGGAAGCCTAACTGGTTTTCTTGGTTTCACTGGTGATGGCTGGTAATTATAGGTCTGCTTTGGTTATGTAAGTGTATTCCCTCTATGTTAAAGTGTGCGCAATTTAATTAGTAGTTTAAAACCTATACATGCTTAAGTTAATCTACAAGGAGATATTTCAATGAAATAAATAATCTTCCCATGTTTTCGTCCGTCTGCTACTTCTATAGCTTCTCATCTTCCTTGCTAATTACAGCCCTTATAAAGAATTCGTGCCTCATTTCGAATTTACTGCGTAAGATAATTCTACAAAGTGGTAAAGATATTTCAGGGAAATTCTTGGCACAGATACCACATGGCATAAATCTGCAAAGAAGTAAAAAGCTAACCTTTAAAAACAATATTGCTTCTATCTCACTTATCAAATTAAAATTTCCCTGTAAGGTCCCGGAAGATGACTGGTTAGCCAGAGATGGGAAGATTCTTCAAGGGAGGAACAACATAAGACAGGCACAGTCGCAAGGCGGCCATCAGGTGAGAATTTGGGAATCTACAGAGGTGAGGCTTCAAACCTCAATGCCCTTTTTTTTTAGAGAAATCTGCATCCGTGGATGTTTTATTGCCCTTGTCTAGCCTGGACTAACACTTAGTGTACAGGCACACACCTGATCATCCATATGTGCTCTCTCAAAACACTAAACTATGTTTTCTACCTTTATCTTGCATCTACCTACCACTTCAACTTTATATTAAAAAATATTAATTACAATTATAATCATAATATCAGAGAAATTGGGATAAACACACAAATCAGGTGTAAAGCTTAAAAAACTAAAAAAAAGAAAGTAAAAAAGAAAATAAAAGATAAAGAAAGACATTTCATAATGATGAAGGGCTCAGTTCAACAAGAGGATATAACCATAATGAGTATATGTGAATACAACACTGGAGAACCAGCATATTTGAAACAAATACTAACAGAATTAAAGGAGGAAATAGAATGCAATGCATTCACTTTGGGAGAATTCAACCCACCACTCACTAAAAAGGACAGATCCTAGAGACAGAAAATAAGTAAGGACACACAAGCACTGAACAAAACACTAGAACAGATTGCCCGAATAGATATCTATACAACTCTACATCCAAAATCAACAGGACACACATTCTTCTCATGTGCACACGTAACATTCTCCAGAATAGACCACATAGTAGGCAACAAAAAGAGCCTCAGAAAATTCCAAAAGATTGAAAACCTATCAACCAACTTTTCAGACCACAAATGCATCAAACAACAAATAAATTGTACAAAGAAAGAAAAAAGGCTCACAAACACTTGGAGGCTTAACAACATGCTCTTCTTAAATAATCAATAACTCAAAGAACAAATTAAAATGGAGATTCAACTGTATATGGAAACAAATGATATCAACACAAAGCCAAAACTACTGAGGGTATGGCAAAAGCAGTCTTAAGAGCAAAATAGATAGCAATCCAGTCACAAGTGAAAAAGGAAGAACAATCCCAAATGAATGTTCTAATGTCACAATTATCAAAATTGGTAAAAGGAGAACAAATAAGGCCTAAGGTCAGCAGAAGGTTGGAAAAAATAAAGATCAGAGAAGAAATAAATTAAGTTGAGAAGAAAACATTAGCACAAATCAACGAAAGCAAGAGCTGATTCTTCGGGAAATTAGCAATACAGATAAGCCTCTTGCCAGATTTATTAAGAGGAAAAGAGAGTCAACACACAACTACAGAATCAGGAATAAAAAAGGAAAAGCACGACGGACACCACAGAAATACAAATATTTATTAGAGAGTACTATGTAAAGCTATACGCTGATAAGTTGGTATACCAAAGAGAAATGGACAACTTCCTATTAAAATAAAACCTTGCATGGCTGACCCAGAAAAAAACAGAAAATCTTAAGAGACCAATTACCAGCAACGGAATTGAATCAGTAAGCAAAACACTACCAAAGAACAAATCCCCGGGACAGATGGATTTACCTCGGAATTTTATCAGACATACAGATCAGACAGAATATTCATTCTCCTTAAATTTTTCCAAAAAAAAGAAGAGGAGGGATTATTCTCAAACTCTGTCTATGAAACCACTAACACTCTAATAGAAAAACCAGGCAAAAACCGTACCAAAGGAAAATAACCAACAGACAATTATCCCTGATGAGAGTAGATGTAAAAATACAAAACAAAATATTAGCAAACCGAATTCAAAAATACTTCCAAAGGATGATACCCCATGAAAAAGTGGGATTCATTCCAGGGATGCAAGGATGGTACGACATTTGATAATCCATCAACATCATCCAGCACATCAACATAAAGTCAGACAAAACCACATGATCATCTCCATAGATGCTGAAAAAGCATTCGACAAAGTTCTACAACCATTCATGATAAACACTCTCAACAAAATGTGTATAGAGGGCAAGTACCTCAACATAATAAAGGCCATATATGATAAACCCACAGGCAACATCATAGTGAACAGCGAGAAGCTGAAAGCTTTTCTTCTGCGATTGGGTACAAGACGGGGATGCCCACTCACCCCACTGTTATTCAACACAGTACTGGCGTTCCTAGCCACAGCATTTAGACAAAACAAAGAAACACAAGGAATCTATATTGGTAGAAAAGATGTTAAACTGTCTCTATTTGCAGATGACATGAAATTGTACATAAAATACCCTAAAGACTCCACACCAAAACTACAAGAGCACATATCGCGAAACAGCAAATTGCATGATAGAAAATTAACACACAGAAATCTGTAACTCTCCTGTACACGAACAATGATCCAATAGAAAGAGAAATCTGGAAAACAATTCCATTCACAATTGCAGAAGAAATTATAAAATACCTATGTATTAAACTCACCAAAAAAGTGATAGACATATACTCAGAATACAACAAGTCACTTTTAAGAGAAATTAAAGGGGACACTAACAAAGGGAAACTCACCCATTTACGTGGCTAGGAAGAATTAATATCGTGAAAATGCCCATCTTGCCCAAAGCAATACACAGATTTGATGCTTTCCTATCAAATTTCCAGCAACATTCTTCAATGAACTGGAACAAATAATTGAAAAATTCATACGGAAACAACAAAGACCCCGAAGAGCCTAGCAATACTGAGAGAGAAGAATAAAGTAGAGGGGATCTCACTCACCAACTTCAAGCTCTACTATAGAGCCATAGTAATCAAGACAATATGGTACTGGCACAAGAACAGAGCCACACACCAGTGGAACAGACTAGACCCTCCAGACATTATCCCAAATATATGTGGTCAGTTAATATTTGATAAAGGAGCCATGGACATACAATGGAGAAATGACAGTCTCTTCAAAAGATTGTGCTGGCAAATCTGGAAAGCTACATGAAGGAGAATGAAACTGGACCGTGGTTTAACACCATACACAAAAGTAAATCCAAAATGTATCAAAGACCGGAAGGTAAGTCATGAAGCCATTAAACTCTTGGAAGTAAACATAGGCAGCAACCTCTTAGACATAGACATGAGTGACCTCTTCCTGAACATATCTCCCGGCTAAGGAAAACAACATCAAAAATGAACAAGTGGGAATATATTAAGGTGAAAAGCTTCTGTAGAGCAGTAGACACCATCAATACAACAGAAAGGAGCCCTACAGGATGGGAAAATAGATTTGTAAATGACACATCCGATAAAGGCTTGACGCCCAAAATATATAAAGAATTCACATGCCTCAACAAACAAAAAACAAATAACCCAATAAAAAATATCGGCAGAGGACTGAACAGACAGTTCTCCAAATAACAGATACAGATGGCCAACAGACACATGAAAAGATGCTCCACATCATTATTATCAGAGAAATGCAAAATAAACTGCAATGAGTTATCACCTCACACCACTAAGGATGGCTGTCATTCAAAAGACAAGCAACAACAAATGTTGTTGTGGCTGTGGAGAAAGGGGAACCCTCCTACACTGCTGGTGGGAATGTAAATTAGTTCAACCATTGTGGAAAGGAGTATGGAGGTTCCTGAAAATGCTCAGAAAAGATTTACCATTGGACCCAGGAATTCCACTCCGAGGAATATACACTAAGAACGCAGCAATCAATTTTGAAAAGACAAATGCACCCCGATGTTTATTGCAGCACTATTTACTATAGCAAAGAACTGGAAGCAACCTAAATGTCCATTGGTAGATGAATGGATAAAGAAGATGTGGTACATATGCAAAATGGAATATTACTCAGGATTAAGATGAGGGCAATCCTACCATTGGCAGCAACATGGATGGAGCTGGAGGGTATTATGCTCAGTGAAATAAGCCAAGCAGAGAAAGATAAATACCCAGTGATTTCACTGATTTGTGGAGTGTAAGAACGAAAGAAAATCTGAACGAACAAAACAGAAGCGGATTCACTGTACCCAAGAGTGGAGTAACAGTTTCCAAAGGGAAAGGGAGTTGGGAGGATGGGTTGTTAGGGAGGGAAAAAGGGGGAAGTAGAAGGAGGGTGTTAAGATTAGCATGCTAATGGGGGTGGGTGGGAGAAATTGGAGGGCTGTACATCACAGAGAAGACAAGTAGTGATTCTACAACATTTTGCTCTGCTGATGGACAGTGATTGGAAAGGCGTTAACAGTGGGGACCAGCTATATGGGAGAGACTAGAAAACAAAATATTCTACATGAAAGTTTAGATTAATGTTAACGAGAAAAAAAAGGAAATAAAGAAAGAAAAGTGGTATAACTCCCTGATAGAATAAAATTAACTGTAAAACAAGGATTAATTCATGCCTAAAATATCCTTAATTTTGATCAGTTTAAGATTTGCAGATGATCGGTGTGGATGTACAGTTTTCTGATAATATTCCTCTCTATAGATAAAAAAAGCAGTTCCTGTGTGTTGACCTCCAATGAGTTCAACACAATGATATAAAGGGCGTATAAAAATTTGGGGAAAAAGGTCTCTTTGTGCTTATATAGCGGATCAAAGCCTAATTTGACTAACCACATAATGAACTTAGATACGATATGAAGAAGTACTTCCAACATCAGCAATCTCTGGAAGATATATTCCAGAAGATGATCATCAAAATCCTCAACAAAGATCCAGGCACTGCTACAGTTGCAGCTGCATTCGTCTCACCAGTTCCTATACTTGCCATGTGAATGGCGATGGAATTATCTAAGCTGGCCTGTGCATACAGAAAAAACAACAAATTTGACTGGGACTACTCTGTTGGAACTCAACCAAGAATTAGGAGAAGTGCAAGTTATAGCGCTCCAAAATCTTACAACTACAGACTATCTACTGTTAAAAGAGCATATGGGATGTGAACAGTTCCCAGGAATCGGTTGTTTTAATTTGTCTGCTTTCTCTCAGGCCGTTCAAGTTCATTTGGACAATATCCATCATATCATAGATAAAAGTCCGCAAATGAATAGGAAGCCTAACTGGTTTTCTTGGTTTCACTGGTGATGGCTGGTAATTATAGGTCTGCTTTGGTTATGTAAGTGTATTCCCTCTATGTTAAAGTGTGCGCAATTTAATTAGTAGTTTAAAACCTATACATGCTTAAGTTAATCTACAAGGAGATAATTCAATGAAATAAATAATCTTCCCATGTTTTCGTCCGTCTGCTACTTCTATAGCTTCTCATCTTCCTTGCTAATTACAGCCCTTATAAAGAATTCGTGCCTCATTTCGAATTTACTGCGTAAGATAATTCTACAAAGTGGTAAAGATATTTCAGGGAAATTCTTGGCACAGATACCACATGGCATAAATCTGCAAAGAAGTAAAAAGCTAACCTTTAAAAACAATATTGCTTCTATCTCACTTATCAAATTAAAATTTCCCTGTAAGGTCCCGGAAGATGACTGGTTAGCCAGAGATGGGAAGATTCTTCAAGGGAGGAACAACATAAGACAGGCACAGTCGCAAGGCGGCCATCAGGTGAGAATTTGGGAATCTACAGAGGTGAGGCTTCAAACCTCAATGCCCTTTTTTTTTAGAGAAATCTGCATCCGTGGATGTTTTATTGCCCTTGTCTAGCCTGGACTAACACTTAGTGTACAGGCACACACCTGATCATCCATATGTGCTCTCTCAAAACACTAAACTATGTTTTCTACCTTTATCTTGCATCTACCTACCACTTCAACTTTATATTAAAAAATATTAATTACAATTATAATCATAATATCAGAGAAATTGGGATAAACACACAAATCAGCTGTAAAGCTTAAAAAACTAAAAAAAAGAAAGTAAAAAAGAAAATAAAAGATAAAGAAAGACATTTCATAATGATGAAGGGCTCAGTTCAACAAGAGGATATAACCATAATGAGTATATGTGAATACAACACTGGAGAACCAGCATATTTGAAACAAATACTAACAGAATTAAAGGAGGAAATAGAATGCAATGCATTCACTTTGGGAGAATTCAACCCACCACTCACTAAAAAGGACAGATCCTAGAGACAGAAAATAAGTAAGGACACACAAGCACTGAACAAAACACTAGAACAGATTGCCCGAATAGATATCTATACAACTCTCCATCCAAAATCAACAGGACACACATTCTTCTCATGTGCACACGTAACATTCTCCAGAATAGACCACATAGTAGGCAACAAAAAGAGCCTCAGAAAATTCCAAAAGATTGAAAACCTATCAACCAACTTTTCAGACCACAAATGCATCAAACAACAAATAAATTGTACAAAGAAAGAAAAAAGGCTCACAAACACTTGGAGGCTTAACAACATGCTCTTCTTAAATAATCAATAACTCAAAGAACAAATTAAAATGGAGATTCAACTGTATATGGAAACAAATGATATCAACACAAAGCCAAAACTACTGAGGGTATGGCAAAAGCAGTCTTAAGAGCAAAATAGATAGCAATCCAGTCACAAGTGAAAAAGGAAGAACAATCCCAAATGAATGTTCTAATGTCACAATTATCAAAATTGGTAAAAGGAGAACAAATAAGGCCTAAGGTCAGCAGAAGGTTGGAAAAAATAAAGATCAGAGAAGAAATAAATTAAGTTGAGAAGAAAACATTAGCACAAATCAACGAAAGCAAGAGCTGATTCTTCGGGAAATTAGCAATACAGATAAGCCTCTTGCCAGATTTATTAAGAGGAAAAGAGAGTCAACACACAACTACAGAATCAGGAATAAAAAAGGAAAAGCACGACGGACACCACAGAAATACAAATATTTATTAGAGAGTACTATGTAAAGCTATACGCTGATAAGTTGGTATACCAAAGAGAAATGGACAACTTCCTATTAAAATAAAACCTTGCATGGCTGACCCAGAAAAAAACAGAAAATCTTAAGAGACCAATTACCAGCAACGGAATTGAATCAGTAAGCAAAACACTACCAAAGAACAAATCCCCGGGACAGATGGATTTACCTCGGAATTTTATCAGACATACAGATCAGACAGAATATTCATTCTCCTTAAATTTTTCCAAAAAAAAGAAGAGGAGGGATTATTCTCAAACTCTGTCTATGAAACCACTAACACTCTAATAGAAAAACCAGGCAAAAACCGTACCAAAGGAAAATAACCAACAGACAATTATCCCTGATGAGAGTAGATGTAAAAATACAAAACAAAATATTAGCAAACCGAATTCAAAAATACTTCCAAAGGATGATACCCCATGACCAAGTGGGATTCATTCCAGGGATGCAAGGATGGTACGACATTTGATAATCCATCAACATCATCCAGCACATCAACATAAAGTCAGACAAAACCACATGATCATCTCCATAGATGCTGAAAAAGCATTCGACAAAGTTCTACAACCATTCATGATAAACACTCTCAACAAAATGTGTATAGAGGGCAAGTACCTCAACATAATAAAGGCCATATATGATAAACCCACAGGCAACATCATAGTGAACAGCGAGAAGCTGAAAGCTTTTCTTCTGCGATTGGGTACAAGACGGGGATGCCCACTCACCCCACTGTTATTCAACACAGTACTGGCGTTCCTAGCCACAGCATTTAGACAAAACAAAGAAACACAAGGAATCTATATTGGTAGAAAAGATGTTAAACTGTCTCTATTTGCAGATGACATGAAATTGTACATAAAATACCCTAAAGACTCCACACCAAAACTACAAGAGCACATATCGCGAAACAGCAAATTGCATGATAGAAAATTAACACACAGAAATCTGTAACTCTCCTGTACACGAACAATGATCCAATAGAAAGAGAAATCTGGAAAACAATTCCGTTCACAATTGCAGAAGAAATTATAAAATACCTATGTATTAAACTCACCAAAAAAGTGATAGACATATACTCAGAATACAACAAGTCACTTTTAAGAGAAATTAAAGGGGACACTAACAAAGGGAAACTCACCCATTTACGTGGCTAGGAAGAATTAATATCGTGAAAATGCCCATCTTGCCCAAAGCAATACACAGATTTGATGCTTTCCGATCAAATTTCCAGCAACATTCTTCAATGAACTGGAACAAATAATTGAAAAATTCATACGGAAACAACAAAGACCCCGAAGAGCCTAGCAATACTGAGAGAGAAGAATAAAGTAGAGGGGATCTCACTCACCAACTTCAAGCTCTACTATAGAGCCATAGTAATCAAGACAATATGGTACTGGCACAAGAACAGAGCCACACACCAGTGGAACAGACTAGACCCTCCAGACATTATCCCAAATATATGTGGTCAGTTAATATTTGATAAAGGAGCCATGGACATACAATGGAGAAATGACAGTCTCTTCAAAAGATTGTGCTGGCAAATCTGGAAAGCTACATGAAGGAGAATGAAACTGGACCGTGGTTTAACACCATACACAAAAGTAAATCCAAAATGTATCAAAGACCGGAAGGTAAGTCATGAAGCCATTAAACTCTTGGAAGTAAACATAGGCAGCAACCTCTTAGACATAGACATGAGTGACCTCTTCCTGAACATATCTCCCGGCTAAGGAAAACAACATCAAAAATGAACAAGTGGGAATATATTAAGGTGAAAAGCTTCTGTAGAGCAGTAGACACCATCAATACAACAGAAAGGAGCCCTACAGGATGGGAAAATAGATTTGTAAATGACACATCCGATAAAGGCTTGACGCCCAAAATATATAAAGAATTCACATGCCTCAACAAACAAAAAACAAATAACCCAATAAAAAATATCGGCAGAGGACTGAACAGACAGTTCTCCAAATAACAGATACAGATGGCCAACAGACACATGAAAAGATGCTCCACATCATTATTATCAGAGAAATGCAAAATAAACTGCAATGAGTTATCACCTCACACCACTAAGGATGGCTGTCATTCAAAAGACAAGCAACAACAAATGTTGTTGTGGCTGTGGAGAAAGGGGAACCCTCCTACACTGCTGGTGGGAATGTAAATTAGTTCAACCATTGTGGAAAGGAGTATGGAGGTTCCTGAAAATGCTCAGAAAAGATTTACCATTGGACCCAGGAATTCCACTCCGAGGAATATACACTAAGAACGCAGCAATCAATTTTGAAAAGACAAATGCACCCCGATGTTTATTGCAGCACTATTTACTATAGCAAAGAACTGGAAGCAACCTAAATGTCCATTGGTAGATGAATGGATAAAGAAGATGTGGTACATATGCAAAATGGAATATTACTCAGGATTAAGATGAGGGCAATCCTACCATTGGCAGCAACATGGATGGAGCTGGAGGGTATTATGCTCAGTGAAATAAGCCAAGCAGAGAAAGATAAATACCCAGTGATTTCACTGATTTGTGGAGTGTAAGAACGAAAGAAAATCTGAACGAACAAAACAGAAGCGGATTCACTGTACCCAAGAGTGGAGTAACAGTTTCCAAAGGGAAAGGGAGTTGGGAGGATGGGTTGTTAGGGAGGGAAAAAGGGGGAAGTAGAAGGAGGGTGTTAAGATTAGCATGCTAATGGGGGTGGGTGGGAGAAATTGGAGGGCTGTACATCACAGAGAAGACAAGTAGTGATTCTACAACATTTTGCTCTGCTGATGGACAGTGATTGGAAAGGCGTTAACAGTGGGGACCAGCTATATGGGAGAGACTAGAAAACAAAATATTCTACATGAAAGTTTAGATTAATGTTAACGAGAAAAAAAAGGAAATAAAGAAAGAAAAGTGGTATAACTCCCTGATAGAATAAAATTAACTGTAAAACAAGGATTAATTCATGCCTAAAATATCCTTAATTTTGATCAGTTTAAGATTTGCAGATGATCGGTGTGGATGTACAGTTTTCTGATAATATTCCTCTCTATAGATAAAAAAAGCAGTTCCTGTGTGTTGACCTCCAATGAGTTCAACACAATGATATAAAGGGCGTATAAAAATTTGGGGAAAAAGGTCTCTTTGTGCTTATATAGCGGATCAAAGCCTAATTTGACTAACCACATAATGAACTTAGATACGATATGAAGAAGTACTTCCAACATCAGCAATCTCTGGAAGATATATTCCAGAAGATGATCATCAAAATCCTCAACAAAGATCCAGGCACTGCTACAGTTGCAGCTGCATTCGTCTCACCAGTTCCTATACTTGCCATGTGAATGGCGATGGAATTATCTAAGCTGGCCTGTGCATACAGAAAAAACAACAAATTTGACTGGGACTACTCTGTTGGAACTCAACCAAGAATTAGGAGAAGTGCAAGTTATAGCGCTCCAAAATCTTACAACTACAGACTATCTACTGTTAAAAGAGCATATGGGATGTGAACAGTTCCCAGGAATCGGTTGTTTTAATTTGTCTGCTTTCTCTCAGGCCGTTCAAGTTCATTTGGACAATATCCATCATATCATAGATAAAAGTCCGCAAATGAATAGGAAGCCTAACTGGTTTTCTTGGTTTCACTGGTGATGGCTGGTAATTATAGGTCTGCTTTGGTTATGTAAGTGTATTCCCTCTATGTTAAAGTGTGCGCAATTTAATTAGTAGTTTAAAACCTATACATGCTTAAGTTAATCTACAAGGAGATAATTCAATGAAATAAATAATCTTCCCATGTTTTCGTCCGTCTGCTACTTCTATAGCTTCTCATCTTCCTTGCTAATTACAGCCCTTATAAAGAATTCGTGCCTCATTTCGAATTTACTGCGTAAGATAATTCTACAAAGTGGTAAAGATATTTCAGGGAAATTCTTGGCACAGATACCACATGGCATAAATCTGCAAAGAAGTAAAAAGCTAACCTTTAAAAACAATATTGCTTCTATCTCACTTATCAAATTAAAATTTCCCTGTAAGGTCCCGGAAGATGACTGGTTAGCCAGAGATGGGAAGATTCTTCAAGGGAGGAACAACATAAGACAGGCACAGTCGCAAGGCGGCCATCAGGTGAGAATTTGGGAATCTACAGAGGTGAGGCTTCAAACCTCAATGCCCTTTTTTTTTAGAGAAATCTGCATCCGTGGATGTTTTATTGCCCTTGTCTAGCCTGGACTAACACTTAGTGTACAGGCACACACCTGATCATCCATATGTGCTCTCTCAAAACACTAAACTATGTTTTCTACCTTTATCTTGCATCTACCTACCACTTCAACTTTATATTAAAAAATATTAATTACAATTATAATCATAATATCAGAGAAATTGGGATAAACACACAAATCAGCTGTAAAGCTTAAAAAACTAAAAAAAAGAAAGTAAAAAAGAAAATAAAAGATAAAGAAAGACATTTCATAATGATGAAGGGCTCAGTTCAACAAGAGGATATAACCATAATGAGTATATGTGAATACAACACTGGAGAACCAGCATATTTGAAACAAATACTAACAGAATTAAAGGAGGAAATAGAATGCAATGCATTCACTTTGGGAGAATTCAACCCACCACTCACTAAAAAGGACAGATCCTAGAGACAGAAAATAAGTAAGGACACACAAGCACTGAACAAAACACTAGAACAGATTGCCCGAATAGATATCTATACAACTCTACATCCAAAATCAACAGGACACACATTCTTCTCATGTGCACACGTAACATTCTCCAGAATAGACCACATAGTAGGCAACAAAAAGAGCCTCAGAAAATTCCAAAAGATTGAAAACCTATCAACCAACTTTTCAGACCACAAATGCATCAAACAACAAATAAATTGTACAAAGAAAGAAAAAAGGCTCACAAACACTTGGAGGCTTAACAACATGCTCTTCTTAAATAATCAATAACTCAAAGAACAAATTAAAATGGAGATTCAACTGTATATGGAAACAAATGATATCAACACAAAGCCAAAACTACTGAGGGTATGGCAAAAGCAGTCTTAAGAGCAAAATAGATAGCAATCCAGTCACAAGTGAAAAAGGAAGAACAATCCCAAATGAATGTTCTAATGTCACAATTATCAAAATTGGTAAAAGGAGAACAAATAAGGCCTAAGGTCAGCAGAAGGTTGGAAAAAATAAAGATCAGAGAAGAAATAAATTAAGTTGAGAAGAAAACATTAGCACAAATCAACGAAAGCAAGAGCTGATTCTTCGGGAAATTAGCAATACAGATAAGCCTCTTGCCAGATTTATTAAGAGGAAAAGAGAGTCAACACACAACTACAGAATCAGGAATAAAAAAGGAAAAGCACGACGGACACCACAGAAATACAAATATTTATTAGAGAGTACTATGTAAAGCTATACGCTGATAAGTTGGTATACCAAAGAGAAATGGACAACTTCCTATTAAAATAAAACCTTGCATGGCTGACCCAGAAAAAAACAGAAAATCTTAAGAGACCAATTACCAGCAACGGAATTGAATCAGTAAGCAAAACACTACCAAAGAACAAATCCCCGGGACAGATGGATTTACCTCGGAATTTTATCAGACATACAGATCAGACAGAATATTCATTCTCCTTAAATTTTTCCAAAAAAAAGAAGAGGAGGGATTATTCTCAAACTCTGTCTATGAAACCACTAACACTCTAATAGAAAAACCAGGCAAAAACCGTACCAAAGGAAAATAACCAACAGACAATTATCCCTGATGAGAGTAGATGTAAAAATACAAAACAAAATATTAGCAAACCGAATTCAAAAATACTTCCAAAGGATGATACCCCATGACCAAGTGGGATTCATTCCAGGGATGCAAGGATGGTACGACATTTGATAATCCATCAACATCATCCAGCACATCAACATAAAGTCAGACAAAACCACATGATCATCTCCATAGATGCTGAAAAAGCATTCGACAAAGTTCTACAACCATTCATGATAAACACTCTCAACAAAATGTGTATAGAGGGCAAGTACCTCAACATAATAAAGGCCATATATGATAAACCCACAGGCAACATCATAGTGAACAGCGAGAAGCTGAAAGCTTTTCTTCTGCGATTGGGTACAAGACGGGGATGCCCACTCACCCCACTGTTATTCAACACAGTACTGGCGTTCCTAGCCACAGCATTTAGACAAAACAAAGAAACACAAGGAATCTATATTGGTAGAAAAGATGTTAAACTGTCTCTATTTGCAGATGACATGAAATTGTACATAAAATACCCTAAAGACTCCACACCAAAACTACAAGAGCACATATCGCGAAACAGCAAATTGCATGATAGAAAATTAACACACAGAAATCTGTAACTCTCCTGTACACGAACAATGATCCAATAGAAAGAGAAATCTGGAAAACAATTCCGTTCACAATTGCAGAAGAAATTATAAAATACCTATGTATTAAACTCACCAAAAAAGTGATAGACATATACTCAGAATACAACAAGTCACTTTTAAGAGAAATTAAAGGGGACACTAACAAAGGGAAACTCACCCATTTACGTGGCTAGGAAGAATTAATATCGTGAAAATGCCCATCTTGCCCAAAGCAATACACAGATTTGATGCTTTCCGATCAAATTTCCAGCAACATTCTTCAATGAACTGGAACAAATAATTGAAAAATTCATACGGAAACAACAAAGACCCCGAAGAGCCTAGCAATACTGAGAGAGAAGAATAAAGTAGAGGGGATCTCACTCACCAACTTCAAGCTCTACTATAGAGCCATAGTAATCAAGACAATATGGTACTGGCACAAGAACAGAGCCACACACCAGTGGAACAGACTAGACCCTCCAGACATTATCCCAAATATATGTGGTCAGTTAATATTTGATAAAGGAGCCATGGACATACAATGGAGAAATGACAGTCTCTTCAAAAGATTGTGCTGGCAAATCTGGAAAGCTACATGAAGGAGAATGAAACTGGACCGTGGTTTAACACCATACACAAAAGTAAATCCAAAATGTATCAAAGACCGGAAGGTAAGTCATGAAGCCATTAAACTCTTGGAAGTAAACATAGGCAGCAACCTCTTAGACATAGACATGAGTGACCTCTTCCTGAACATATCTCCCGGCTAAGGAAAACAACAGCAAAAATGAACAAGTGGGAATATATTAAGGTGAAAAGCTTCTGTAGAGCAGTAGACACCATCAATACAACAGAAAGGAGCCCTACAGGATGGGAAAATAGATTTGTAAATGACACATCCGATAAAGGCTTGACGCCCAAAATATATAAAGAATTCACATGCCTCAACAAACAAAAAACAAATAACCCAATAAAAAATATCGGCAGAGGACTGAACAGACAGTTCTCCAAATAACAGATACAGATGGCCAACAGACACATGAAAAGATGCTCCACATCATTATTATCAGAGAAATGCAAAATAAACTGCAATGAGTTATCACCTCACACCACTAAGGATGGCTGTCATTCAAAAGACAAGCAACAACAAATGTTGTTGTGGCTGTGGAGAAAGGGGAACCCTCCTACACTGCTGGTGGGAATGTAAATTAGTTCAACCATTGTGGAAAGGAGTATGGAGGTTCCTGAAAATGCTCAGAAAAGATTTACCATTGGACCCAGGAATTCCACTCCGAGGAATATACACTAAGAACGCAGCAATCAATTTTGAAAAGACAAATGCACCCCGATGTTTATTGCAGCACTATTTACTATAGCAAAGAACTGGAAGCAACCTAAATGTCCATTGGTAGATGAATGGATAAAGAAGATGTGGTACATATGCAAAATGGAATATTACTCAGGATTAAGATGAGGGCAATCCTACCATTGGCAGCAACATGGATGGAGCTGGAGGGTATTATGCTCAGTGAAATAAGCCAAGCAGAGAAAGATAAATACCCAGTGATTTCACTGATTTGTGGAGTGTAAGAACGAAAGAAAATCTGAACGAACAAAACAGAAGCGGATTCACTGTACCCAAGAGTGGAGTAACAGTTTCCAAAGGGAAAGGGAGTTGGGAGGATGGGTTGTTAGGGAGGGAAAAAGGGGGAAGTAGAAGGAGGGTGTTAAGATTAGCATGCTAATGGGGGTGGGTGGGAGAAATTGGAGGGCTGTACATCACAGAGAAGACAAGTAGTGATTCTACAACATTTTGCTCTGCTGATGGACAGTGATTGGAAAGGCGTTAACAGTGGGGACCAGCTATATGGGAGAGACTAGAAAACAAAATATTCTACATGAAAGTTTAGATTAATGTTAACGAGAAAAAAAAGGAAATAAAGAAAGAAAAGTGGTATAACTCCCTGATAGAATAAAATTAACTGTAAAACAAGGATTAATTCATGCCTAAAATATCCTTAATTTTGATCAGTTTAAGATTTGCAGATGATCGGTGTGGATGTACAGTTTTCTGATAATATTCCTCTCTATAGATAAAAAAAGCAGTTCCTGTGTGTTGACCTCCAATGAGTTCAACACAATGATATAAAGGGCGTATAAAAATTTGGGGAAAAAGGTCTCTTTGTGCTTATATAGCGGATCAAAGCCTAATTTGACTAACCACATAATGAACTTAGATACGATATGAAGAAGTACTTCCAACATCAGCAATCTCTGGAAGATATATTCCAGAAGATGATCATCAAAATCCTCAACAAAGATCCAGGCACTGCTACAGTTGCAGCTGCATTCGTCTCACCAGTTCCTATACTTGCCATGTGAATGGCGATGGAATTATCTAAGCTGGCCTGTGCATACAGAAAAAACAACAAATTTGACTGGGACTACTCTGTTGGAACTCAACCAAGAATTAGGAGAAGTGCAAGTTATAGCGCTCCAAAATCTTACAACTACAGACTATCTACTGTTAAAAGAGCATATGGGATGTGAACAGTTCCCAGGAATCGGTTGTTTTAATTTGTCTGCTTTCTCTCAGGCCGTTCAAGTTCATTTGGACAATATCCATCATATCATAGATAAAAGTCCGCAAATGAATAGGAAGCCTAACTGGTTTTCTTGGTTTCACTGGTGATGGCTGGTAATTATAGGTCTGCTTTGGTTATGTAAGTGTATTCCCTCTATGTTAAAGTGTGCGCAATTTAATTAGTAGTTTAAAACCTATACATGCTTAAGTTAATCTACAAGGAGATAATTCAATGAAATAAATAATCTTCCCATGTTTTCGTCCGTCTGCTACTTCTATAGCTTCTCATCTTCCTTGCTAATTACAGCCCTTATAAAGAATTCGTGCCTCATTTCGAATTTACTGCGTAAGATAATTCTACAAAGTGGTAAAGATATTTCAGGGAAATTCTTGGCACAGATACCACATGGCATAAATCTGCAAAGAAGTAAAAAGCTAACCTTTAAAAACAATATTGCTTCTATCTCACTTATCAAATTAAAATTTCCCTGTAAGGTCCCGGAAGATGACTGGTTAGCCAGAGATGGGAAGATTCTTCAAGGGAGGAACAACATAAGACAGGCACAGTCGCAAGGCGGCCATCAGGTGAGAATTTGGGAATCTACAGAGGTGAGGCTTCAAACCTCAATGCCCTTTTTTTTTAGAGAAATCTGCATCCGTGGATGTTTTATTGCCCTTGTCTAGCCTGGACTAACACTTAGTGTACAGGCACACACCTGATCATCCATATGTGCTCTCTCAAAACACTAAACTATGTTTTCTACCTTTATCTTGCATCTACCTACCACTTCAACTTTATATTAAAAAATATTAATTACAATTATAATCATAATATCAGAGAAATTGGGATAAACACACAAATCAGCTGTAAAGCTTAAAAAACTAAAAAAAAGAAAGTAAAAAAGAAAATAAAAGATAAAGAAAGACATTTCATAATGATGAAGGGCTCAGTTCAACAAGAGGATATAACCATAATGAGTATATGTGAATACAACACTGGAGAACCAGCATATTTGAAACAAATACTAACAGAATTAAAGGAGGAAATAGAATGCAATGCATTCACTTTGGGAGAATTCAACCCACCACTCACTAAAAAGGACAGATCCTAGAGACAGAAAATAAGTAAGGACACACAAGCACTGAACAAAACACTAGAACAGATTGCCCGAATAGATATCTATACAACTCTACATCCAAAATCAACAGGACACACATTCTTCTCATGTGCACACGTAACATTCTCCAGAATAGACCACATAGTAGGCAACAAAAAGAGCCTCAGAAAATTCCAAAAGATTGAAAACCTATCAACCAACTTTTCAGACCACAAATGCATCAAACAACAAATAAATTGTACAAAGAAAGAAAAAAGGCTCACAAACACTTGGAGGCTTAACAACATGCTCTTCTTAAATAATCAATAACTCAAAGAACAAATTAAAATGGAGATTCAACTGTATATGGAAACAAATGATATCAACACAAAGCCAAAACTACTGAGGGTATGGCAAAAGCAGTCTTAAGAGCAAAATAGATAGCAATCCAGTCACAAGTGAAAAAGGAAGAACAATCCCAAATGAATGTTCTAATGTCACAATTATCAAAATTGGTAAAAGGAGAACAAATAAGGCCTAAGGTCAGCAGAAGGTTGGAAAAAATAAAGATCAGAGAAGAAATAAATTAAGTTGAGAAGAAAACATTAGCACAAATCAACGAAAGCAAGAGCTGATTCTTCGGGAAATTAGCAATACAGATAAGCCTCTTGCCAGATTTATTAAGAGGAAAAGAGAGTCAACACACAACTACAGAATCAGGAATAAAAAAGGAAAAGCACGACGGACACCACAGAAATACAAATATTTATTAGAGAGTACTATGTAAAGCTATACGCTGATAAGTTGGTATACCAAAGAGAAATGGACAACTTCCTATTAAAATAAAACCTTGCATGGCTGACCCAGAAAAAAACAGAAAATCTTAAGAGACCAATTACCAGCAACGGAATTGAATCAGTAAGCAAAACACTACCAAAGAACAAATCCCCGGGACAGATGGATTTACCTCGGAATTTTATCAGACATACAGATCAGACAGAATATTCATTCTCCTTAAATTTTTCCAAAAAAAAGAAGAGGAGGGATTATTCTCAAACTCTGTCTATGAAACCACTAACACTCTAATAGAAAAACCAGGCAAAAACCGTACCAAAGGAAAATAACCAACAGACAATTATCCCTGATGAGAGTAGATGTAAAAATACAAAACAAAATATTAGCAAACCGAATTCAAAAATACTTCCAAAGGATGATACCCCATGACCAAGTGGGATTCATTCCAGGGATGCAAGGATGGTACGACATTTGATAATCCATCAACATCATCCAGCACATCAACATAAAGTCAGACAAAACCACATGATCATCTCCATAGATGCTGAAAAAGCATTCGACAAAGTTCTACAACCATTCATGATAAACACTCTCAACAAAATGTGTATAGAGGGCAAGTACCTCAACATAATAAAGGCCATATATGATAAACCCACAGGCAACATCATAGTGAACAGCGAGAAGCTGAAAGCTTTTCTTCTGCGATTGGGTACAAGACGGGGATGCCCACTCACCCCACTGTTATTCAACACAGTACTGGCGTTCCTAGCCACAGCATTTAGACAAAACAAAGAAACACAAGGAATCTATATTGGTAGAAAAGATGTTAAACTGTCTCTATTTGCAGATGACATGAAATTGTACATAAAATACCCTAAAGACTCCACACCAAAACTACAAGAGCACATATCGCGAAACAGCAAATTGCATGATAGAAAATTAACACACAGAAATCTGTAACTCTCCTGTACACGAACAATGATCCAATAGAAAGAGAAATCTGGAAAACAATTCCGTTCACAATTGCAGAAGAAATTATAAAATACCTATGTATTAAACTCACCAAAAAAGTGATAGACATATACTCAGAATACAACAAGTCACTTTTAAGAGAAATTAAAGGGGACACTAACAAAGGGAAACTCACCCATTTACGTGGCTAGGAAGAATTAATATCGTGAAAATGCCCATCTTGCCCAAAGCAATACACAGATTTGATGCTTTCCGATCAAATTTCCAGCAACATTCTTCAATGAACTGGAACAAATAATTGAAAAATTCATACGGAAACAACAAAGACCCCGAAGAGCCTAGCAATACTGAGAGAGAAGAATAAAGTAGAGGGGATCTCACTCACCAACTTCAAGCTCTACTATAGAGCCATAGTAATCAAGACAATATGGTACTGGCACAAGAACAGAGCCACACACCAGTGGAACAGACTAGACCCTCCAGACATTATCCCAAATATATGTGGTCAGTTAATATTTGATAAAGGAGCCATGGACATACAATGGAGAAATGACAGTCTCTTCAAAAGATTGTGCTGGCAAATCTGGAAAGCTACATGAAGGAGAATGAAACTGGACCGTGGTTTAACACCATACACAAAAGTAAATCCAAAATGTATCAAAGACCGGAAGGTAAGTCATGAAGCCATTAAACTCTTGGAAGTAAACATAGGCAGCAACCTCTTAGACATAGACATGAGTGACCTCTTCCTGAACATATCTCCCGGCTAAGGAAAACAACAGCAAAAATGAACAAGTGGGAATATATTAAGGTGAAAAGCTTCTGTAGAGCAGTAGACACCATCAATACAACAGAAAGGAGCCCTACAGGATGGGAAAATAGATTTGTAAATGACACATCCGATAAAGGCTTGACGCCCAAAATATATAAAGAATTCACATGCCTCAACAAACAAAAAACAAATAACCCAATAAAAAATATCGGCAGAGGACTGAACAGACAGTTCTCCAAATAACAGATACAGATGGCCAACAGACACATGAAAAGATGCTCCACATCATTATTATCAGAGAAATGCAAAATAAACTGCAATGAGTTATCACCTCACACCACTAAGGATGGCTGTCATTCAAAAGACAAGCAACAACAAATGTTGTTGTGGCTGTGGAGAAAGGGGAACCCTCCTACACTGCTGGTGGGAATGTAAATTAGTTCAACCATTGTGGAAAGGAGTATGGAGGTTCCTGAAAATGCTCAGAAAAGATTTACCATTGGACCCAGGAATTCCACTCCGAGGAATATACACTAAGAACGCAGCAATCAATTTTGAAAAGACAAATGCACCCCGATGTTTATTGCAGCACTATTTACTATAGCAAAGAACTGGAAGCAACCTAAATGTCCATTGGTAGATGAATGGATAAAGAAGATGTGGTACATATGCAAAATGGAATATTACTCAGGATTAAGATGAGGGCAATCCTACCATTGGCAGCAACATGGATGGAGCTGGAGGGTATTATGCTCAGTGAAATAAGCCAAGCAGAGAAAGATAAATACCCAGTGATTTCACTGATTTGTGGAGTGTAAGAACGAAAGAAAATCTGAACGAACAAAACAGAAGCGGATTCACTGTACCCAAGAGTGGAGTAACAGGTTCCAAAGGGAAAGGGAGTTGGGAGGATGGGTTGTTAGGGAGGGAAAAAGGGGGAAGTAGAAGGAGGGTGTTAAGATTAGCATGCTAATGGGGGTGGGTGGGAGAAATTGGAGGGCTGTACATCACAGAGAAGACAAGTAGTGATTCTACAACATTTTGCTCTGCTGATGGACAGTGATTGGAAAGGCGTTAACAGTGGGGACCAGCTATATGGGAGAGACTAGAAAACAAAATATTCTACATGAAAGTTTAGATTAATGTTAACGAGAAAAAAAAGGAAATAAAGAAAGAAAAGTGGTATAACTCCCTGATAGAATAAAATTAACTGTAAAACAAGGATTAATTCATGCCTAAAATATCCTTAATTTTGATCAGTTTAAGATTTGCAGATGATCGGTGTGGATGTACAGTTTTCTGATAATATTCCTCTCTATAGATAAAAAAAGCAGTTCCTGTGTGTTGACCTCCAATGAGTTCAACACAATGATATAAAGGGCGTATAAAAATTTGGGGAAAAAGGTCTCTTTGTGCTTATATAGCGGATCAAAGCCTAATTTGACTAACCACATAATGAACTTAGATACGATATGAAGAAGTACTTCCAACATCAGCAATCTCTGGAAGATATATTCCAGAAGATGATCATCAAAATCCTCAACAAAGATCCAGGCACTGCTACAGTTGCAGCTGCATTCGTCTCACCAGTTCCTATACTTGCCATGTGAATGGCGATGGAATTATCTAAGCTGGCCTGTGCATACAGAAAAAACAACAAATTTGACTGGGACTACTCTGTTGGAACTCAACCAAGAATTAGGAGAAGTGCAAGTTATAGCGCTCCAAAATCTTACAACTACAGACTATCTACTGTTAAAAGAGCATATGGGATGTGAACAGTTCCCAGGAATCGGTTGTTTTAATTTGTCTGCTTTCTCTCAGGCCGTTCAAGTTCATTTGGACAATATCCATCATATCATAGATAAAAGTCCGCAAATGAATAGGAAGCCTAACTGGTTTTCTTGGTTTCACTGGTGATGGCTGGTAATTATAGGTCTGCTTTGGTTATGTAAGTGTATTCCCTCTATGTTAAAGTGTGCGCAATTTAATTAGTAGTTTAAAACCTATACATGCTTAAGTTAATCTACAAGGAGATAATTCAATGAAATAAATAATCTTCCCATGTTTTCGTCCGTCTGCTACTTCTATAGCTTCTCATCTTCCTTGCTAATTACAGCCCTTATAAAGAATTCGTGCCTCATTTCGAATTTACTGCGTAAGATAATTCTACAAAGTGGTAAAGATATTTCAGGGAAATTCTTGGCACAGATACCACATGGCATAAATCTGCAAAGAAGTAAAAAGCTAACCTTTAAAAACAATATTGCTTCTATCTCACTTATCAAATTAAAATTTCCCTGTAAGGTCCCGGAAGATGACTGGTTAGCCAGAGATGGGAAGATTCTTCAAGGGAGGAACAACATAAGACAGGCACAGTCGCAAGGCGGCCATCAGGTGAGAATTTGGGAATCTACAGAGGTGAGGCTTAGAACCTCAATGCCCTTTTTTTTTAGAGAAATCTGCATCCGTGGATGTTTTATTGCCCTTGTCTAGCCTGGACTAACACTTAGTGTACAGGCACACACCTGATCATCCATATGTGCTCTCTCAAAACACTAAACTATGTTTTCTACCTTTATCTTGCATCTACCTACCACTTCAACTTTATATTAAAAAATATTAATTACAATTATAATCATAATATCAGAGAAATTGGGATAAACACACAAATCAGCTGTAAAGCTTAAAAAACTAAAAAAAAGAAAGTAAAAAAGAAAATAAAAGATAAAGAAAGACATTTCATAATGATGAAGGGCTCAGTTCAACAAGAGGATATAACCATAATGAGTATATGTGAATACAACACTGGAGAACCAGCATATTTGAAACAAATACTAACAGAATTAAAGGAGGAAATAGAATGCAATGCATTCACTTTGGGAGAATTCAACCCACCACTCACTAAAAAGGACAGATCCTAGAGACAGAAAATAAGTAAGGACACACAAGCACTGAACAAAACACTAGAACAGATTGCCCGAATAGATATCTATACAACTCTACATCCAAAATCAACAGGACACACATTCTTCTCATGTGCACACGTAACATTCTCCAGAATAGACCACATAGTAGGCAACAAAAAGAGCCTCAGAAAATTCCAAAAGATTGAAAACCTATCAACCAACTTTTCAGACCACAAATGCATCAAACAACAAATAAATTGTACAAAGAAAGAAAAAAGGCTCACAAACACTTGGAGGCTTAACAACATGCTCTTCTTAAATAATCAATAACTCAAAGAACAAATTAAAATGGAGATTCAACTGTATATGGAAACAAATGATATCAACACAAAGCCAAAACTACTGAGGGTATGGCAAAAGCAGTCTTAAGAGCAAAATAGATAGCAATCCAGTCACAAGTGAAAAAGGAAGAACAATCCCAAATGAATGTTCTAATGTCACAATTATCAAAATTGGTAAAAGGAGAACAAATAAGGCCTAAGGTCAGCAGAAGGTTGGAAAAAATAAAGATCAGAGAAGAAATAAATTAAGTTGAGAAGAAAACATTAGCACAAATCAACGAAAGCAAGAGCTGATTCTTCGGGAAATTAGCAATACAGATAAGCCTCTTGCCAGATTTATTAAGAGGAAAAGAGAGTCAACACACAACTACAGAATCAGGAATAAAAAAGGAAAAGCACGACGGACACCACAGAAATACAAATATTTATTAGAGAGTACTATGTAAAGCTATA